>NW_027258668.1:0-22500 GCF_045791955.1 Oncorhynchus clarkii lewisi | reverse complement strand
CTCCCTACCAGTGTTTTCATTAGCCTCGGTTTACCTTCTAGCACACCTATTTCTATACCTCCCTACCAGTGTTTTCATTAGCCTCGGTTTACCTTCTAGCACACCTATTTCTATACCTCCCTACCAATGTTTTCATTAGTCTAGGTTTACCTTCTAGCACACCTATTTCTATACCTCCCTACCAGTGTTTTCATTAGCCTCGGTTTACCTTCTAGCACACCTATTTCTATACCTCCCTACCAGTGTTTTCATTAGCCTCGGTTTACCTTCCTAGCTAATGTCTTTGTGACTTCCCACCACATATCTGTCAGGTGTTTTCCTGCAGTAGAAATCATTTGGGTCTGCTGACTCCAAGCGTTCATATCAGCCATAGTCGCTGTAGGTGTCTAATCAACGTTGGTGGTTTGGTTTTGGCACATCGTCTTGTGTTACGAGCTCCTAATGCTGTAAAAATGTCAAAACGAGTAAACAAATAACAATCAACAAACAAGAAATTACAAAATGTCAGGACAAATCCAGTTCAGACAAATAACACTATCAATAAATCAACATGCAATCTGTGTATCTACAACAAAAAGATACTCTAAGACTGATATGTACAGCTGTAGATATGTTAGACTGATATGTACAGCTGTAGATGTGTTAGACTGATATGTACAGCTGTAGATATGTTAGACTGATATGTACAGCTGTAGATGTGTTAGACTGATATGTACAGCTGTAGATGTGTTAGACTGATATGTACAGCTGTAGATATGGTAGACTGATATGTACAACTGTAGATCTGTTAGACTGATATGTACTGCTGTAGATATGGTAGACTGATATGTACTGCTGTAGATATGGTAGACTGATATGTACAGCTGTAGATCTGTTAGACTGATATGTACTGCTGTAGATATGGTAGACTGATATGTACTGCTGTAGATATGGTAGACTGATATGTACAGCTGTAGATAAGTTATAATGAATGATATGTACAGCTGTAGATCTGTTAGACTGGTATGGTAGACTGATATGTACAGCTGTAGATACGTTATAATGATATGGTAGACTGATATGTACAGCTGTAGATATGGTAGACTGATATGTACAGCTGTAGATATGGTAGACTGATATGTACAGCTGTAGATATGGTAGACTGATATGTACAGCTGTAGATAAGTTATAATGATATGGTAGACTGATATGTACAGCTGTAGATCTGTTAGACTGGTATGGTAGACTGATATGTACAGCTGTAGATCTGTTATAATGATATGTACAGCTGTAGATCTGTTAGACTGGTATGGTAGACTGATATGTACAGCTGTAGATCTGTTAGACTGGTATGGTAGACTGATATGTACAGCTGTAGATCTGTTAGACTGGTATGGTAGACTGATATGTACAGCTGTAGATATGGTAGACTGATATGTACAGCTGTAGATATGGTAGACTGATATGTACAGCTGTAGATCTGTTAGACTGGTATGGTAGACTGATATGTACAGCTGTAGATCTGTTAGACTGGTATGGTAGACTGATATGTACAGCTGTAGATCTGTTAGACTGGTATGGTAGACTGATATGTACAGCTGTAGATCTGTTATAATGATATGGTAGACTGATATGTACAGCTGTAGATATGGTAGACTGATATGTACAGCTGTAGATCTGGTAGACTGATATGTACAGCTGTAGATATGGTAGACTGGTATGGTAGACTGATATGTACAGCTGTAGATCTGTTAGACTGGTATGGTAGACTGATATGTACAGCTGTAGATCTGTTAGACTGGTATGGTAGACTGATATGTACAGCTGTAGATCTGTTATAATGATATGGTAGACTGATATGTACAGCTGTAGATCTGTTAGACTGGTATGGTAGACTGATATGTACAACTGTAGATCTGTTAGACTGGTAGGGTAGACTGATATGTACAGCTGTAGATCTGTTATAATGATATGGTAGACTGATATGTACAGCTGTAGATCTGTTAGACTGGTATGGTAGACTGATATGTACAGCTGTAGATCTGTTAGACTGGTATGGTAGACTGATATGTACAGCTGTAGATCTGTTAGACTGGTATGGTAGACTGATATGTACAGCTGTAGATATGGTAGACTGATATGTACAGTTGCAGATATGGTAGACTGATATGTACAGCTGTAGATCTGTTAGACTGGTATGGTAGACTGATATGTACAGCTGTAGATCTGTTAGACTGGTATGGTAGACTGATATGTACAGCTGTAGATCTGTTAGACTGGTATGGTAGACTGATATGTACAGCTGTAGATCTGTTATAATGATATGGTAGACTGATATGTACAGCTGTAGATCTGTTAGACTGGTATGGTAGACTGATATGTACAGCTGTAGATCTGTTAGACTGGTATGGTAGACTGATATGTACAGCTGTAGATCTGTTATAATGATTTGGTAGACTGATATGTACAGCTGTAGATCTGTTAGACTGGTATGGTAGACTGATATGTACAGCTGTAGATCTGTTAGACTGGTATGGTAGACTGATATGTACAGCTGTAGATCTGTTATAATGATATGGTAGACTGATATGTACAGCTGTAGATCTGTTAGACTGGTATGGTAGACTGATATGTACAGCTGTAGATCTGTTAGACTGGTATGGTAGACTGATATGTACAGCTGTAGATCTGTTAGACTGGTATGGTAGACTGATATGTACAGCTGTAGATCTGTTAGACTGGTATGGTAGACTGATATGTACAGCTGTAGATATGGTAGACTGGTATGGTAGACTGATATGTACAGCTGTAGATCTGTTATAATGATATGGTAGACTGATATGTACAGCTGTAGATATGGTAGACTGATATGTACAGCTGTAGATCTGGTAGACTGATATGTACAGCTGTAGATATGGTAGACTGGTATGGTAGACTGATATGTACAGCTGTAGATCTGTTAGACTGGTATGGTAGACTGATATGTACAGCTGTAGATATGGTAGACTGGTATGGTAGACTGATATGTACAGCTGTAGATCTGTTAGACTGGTATGGTAGACTGATATGTACAGCTGTAGATATGGTAGACTGGTATGGTAGACTGATATGTACAGCTGTAGATCTGTTAGACTGGTATGGTAGACTGATATGTACAGCTGTAGATATGGTAGACTGGTATGGTAGACTGATATGTACAGCTGTAGATCTGTTAGACTGGTATGGTAGACTGATATGTACAGCTGTAGATATGGTAGACTGGTATGGTAGACTGATATGTACAGCTGTAGATCTGTTATAATGATATGGTAGATTGATATGTACAGCTGTAGATATGGTAGACTGATATGTACAGCTGTAGATCTGGTAGACTGATATGTACAGCTGTAGATATGGTAGACTGGTATGGTAGACTGATATGTACAGCTGTAGATCTGGTAGACTGATATGTACAGCTGTAGATATGGTAGACTGGTATGTACAGCTGTAGATCTGGTAGACTGAGATGTATAGTCGTCGTCAAAAGTTTTGAGAATGACACAAAAATTAATTTCCACAAAGTTTGCTGCTTCTGTGTCTTTAGATATTTTTTGTCAGATGTTACTATGGAATACTGAAGTATAATTACAAGCATTTCCGCCTCTTGAGCATTGACAAGTTCTCAATGGGATTAAGGTCTGGGGAGTTTCCTGGCCATGGACCCAAAATATTGATGTTTTGTTCCCCGAGCCACTTAGTTATCACTTTTGGCTTATGGCAAGGTGCTCCATCATGCTGGAAAAGGCATTGTTCTTCACCAAACTGTTCCTGGATGGTTGGGAGAAGTTGCTCTCGGAGGATGGGTTGGTACCATTCTTTATTCATGGCTGTGTTCTTGGGCAAAATTGTGAGTGAGCCCACTCCCTTGGCTGAGAAGCAACCCCACACATGAACGGTCTCAGGATGCTTTACTGTTGGCATGACACAGGACTGATGATAACGCTCACCTTGCCTTCTCTGGACAATTTTTTTTTTCAATCGGAAAGGGGATTCATCAGAGAAAATGTCTTTACCCCAGTCCTCAGCAGTCCGATCCCTGTACCTTTTGCAGAATATCAGTCTGTCCCTGATGTTTTTCCTGGAGAGAAGTTTCTTCTTTGCTGCCCTTCTTGACACCAGGCCATCCTCCAAAAGTCTTCGCCTCACTGTGCGTACAGATGCACTCACACATGCCTGCTGCTATGCCTGAGCAAGCTCTGTACTGGTGGTGCCCCGATCCCGCAGCTGAATCAACTTTAAGAGACGGCCCTGGCGCTTGCTGGACTTTCTTGGGTGCCCTGATGCCTTCTTCACAACAATTGAACCACTCTCCTTGAAGTTCTTGATGACCCGATAAATGGTTGATTTAGGTGCAATCTTACTGGCAGCTATATCCTTGCCTGTGAAGCCCTTTTTGTGCAAAGCAATGATGACGGCATGTGTTTCCTTGCAGGTAACCATGGTTGACAGAGGAAGAACAATGATTCCAAGCACCACCCTCCTTTTGAAGCTTCCAGTCTGTTATTCGAACTCAATCAGCATGACAGAGTGATCTCCAGCCTTGTCCTCGTCAACACTCACACCTGTGTTAACGAGATAATCACTGAAATGATGTCAGCTGGTCCTTTTGTGGCAAGGCTGAAATGCAGTGGAAATGTTTTTTTGGGGGATTCAGTTAATTTGCATGGCAAAGAGGGAATTTGCAATTCATTGCAATTCATCTGATCACTCTTCATAACATTCCGAGTACATGCAAATTGCCACCACACAAACTGAGGCAGCAGACTTTGTGAAAATTAATATTTGTGTCATTCTCAAAACGTTTGGCCACGACTGTACAGCTGTAGATATATTAGACTGAGCTACATGAAGACATTATATGAATACACAAGCTGAACACTCATCTGATGTCTTAACACACAGAGACGCAACGCTCAGCAGTCTCCCGCGTCAAGCACACACGTTTTATCTTTAAAAGAGAGGAAAACACACAAATCATTTTTCTCTCTCAGCTCTTCTGTTTTGCAGAAGAGAAAAGACTAGCAGGTCATGTTGCTCTGTTTATGTCTTTAGTAGTGACTAGGTCCTGTTGTTTTTGTCTGTAGTAGTGACTAGGTCATGTTGCTCTGTTTATGTCTTTAGTAGTGACTAGGTCCTGTTGTTTATGTCTGTAGTAGTGACTAGGTCCTGTTGTTTGTCTGTAGTAGTGACTAGGTCGTGTTGTTTATGTCTGTAGTAGTGACTAGGTCCTGTTGTTTATGTCTGTAGTAGTGACTAGGTCCTGTTGTTTATGTCTGTAGTAGTGACTAGGTCCTGTTGTTTATGTCTGTAGTAGTGACTAGGTCCTGTTGTTTATGTCTGTAGTAGTGACTAGGTCCTGTTGTTTGTCTGTAGTAGTGACTAGGTCCTGTTGTTTATGTCTGTAGTAGTGACCAGGTCCTGTTGTTTGTCTGTAGTAGTGACTAGGTCCTGTTGTTTGTCTGTAGTAGTGACTAGGTCCTGTTGTTTATGTCTGTAGTGTTGACTAGGTCCTGTTGTTTGTCTGTAGTAGTGACTAGGTCCTGTTGTTTATGTCTGTAGTGTTGACTAGGTCCTGTTGTTTATGTCTGTAGTAGTGACTAGGTCCTGTTGTTTATGTCTGTAGTAGTGACTAGGTCCTGTTGTTTATGTCTTTAGTAGTGACTAGGTCCTGTTGTTTATGTCTGTAGTAGTGACTAGGTCCTGTTGTTTATGTCTGTAGTAGTGACTAGGTCCTGTTGTTTGTCTGTAGTAGTGACTAGGTCCTGTTGTTTATGTCTGTAGTAGTGACTAGGTCCTGTTGTTTATGTCTGTAGTAGTGACTAGGTCCTGTTGTTTATGTCTGTAGTAGTGACTAGGTCCTGTTGTTTATGTCTGTAGTAGTGACTAGGTGGTGTTGTTTATGTCTGTAGTAGTGACTAGGTCCTGTTGTTTATGTCTGTAGTAGTGACTAGGTCCTGTTGTTTGTCTGTAGTAGTGACTAGGTCCTGCTGTTTATGTCTGTAGTAGTGACTAGGTCCTGTTGTTTGTCTGTAGTAGTGACTAGGTCCTGTTGTTTATGTCTGTAGTAGTGACTAGGTCCTGTTGTTTATGTCTGTAGTAGTGACTAGGTCCTGTTGTTTATGTCTGTAGTAGTGACTAGGTCCTGTTGTTTATGTCTGTAGTAGTGACTAGGTCCTGTTGTTTATGTCTGTAGTAGTGACTAGGTCCTGTTGTTTATGTCTGTAGTGTTGACTAGGTCCTGTTGTTTGTCTGTAGTAGTGACTAGGTCCTGTTGTTTGTCTGTAGTAGTGACTAGGTCCTGTTGTTTGTCTGTAGTAGTGACTAGGTCCTGTTGTTTATGTCTGTAGTAGTGACTAGGTCCTGTTGTTTATGTCTGTAGTAGTGACTAGGTCCTGTTGTTTATGTCTGTAGTAGTGACTAGGTCCTGTTGTTTATGTCTGTAGTAGTGACTAGGTCCTGTTGTTTATGTCTGTAGTAGTGACTAGGTCCTGTTGTTTGTCTGTAGTAGTGACTAGGTCCTGTTGTTTATGTCTGTAGTAGTGACTAGGTCCTGTTGTTTATGCCTGTAGTAGTGACTAGGTCCTGTTGTTTATGTCTGTAGTAGTGACTAGGTCCTGTTGTTTATGTCTGTAGTAGTGACTAGGTCCTGTTGTTTGTCTGTAGTAGTGACTAGGTCCTGTTGTTTATGTCTGTAGTAGTGACTAGGTCCTGTTGTTTGTCTGTAGTAGTGACTAGGTCCTGTTGTTTATGTCTGTAGTAGTGACTAGGTCCTGTTGTTTATGTCTGTAGTAGTGACTAGGTCCTGTTGTTTATGTCTGTAGTAGTGACTAGGTCCTGTTGTTTGTCTGTAGTAGTGACTAGGTCCTGTTGTTTATGTCTGTAGTAGTGACTAGGTCCTGTTGTTTATGTCTGTAGTAGTGACTAGGTCCTGTTGTTTATGTCTGTAGTAGTGACTAGGTCCTGTTGTTTATGTCTGTAGTGTTGACTAGGTCCTGTTGTTTGTCTGTAGTAGTGACTAGGTCCTGTTGTTTATGTCTGTAGTAGTGACTAGGTCATGTTGTTTATGTCTGTAGTAGTGACTAGGTCCTGTTGTTTATGTCTGTAGTAGTGACTAGGTCCTGTTGTTTATGTCTGTAGTAGTGACTAGGTCCTGTTGTTTATGTCTGTAGTAGTGACTAGGTCCTGTTGTTTATGTCTGTAGTAGTGACTAGGTCCTGTTGTTTATGTCTGTAGTATTAATTAGTGTAGCAGAGGCAGCCATTGTACCAGGAAAATGAGTGGGTAGATTACAATGACTAGGTCTCCTCTACTCTCACCATGCCTAAAAGGAGAATCCTGTGGTAGCACACTAATTAAATGGGTAGGGAGGCATTGAAGTAGGCTAGCTCAGTCAGACAAACCGTAAACTCACATATCTATTGGATGAAATACCACAGTGTGACATCACAGCAGCAAGATTTGTGACCTGTTGCCACAAGAAAAGGGCAACCAGTGAAGCACAAACACCATTGTAAATACAACCCATATTTATGTTGATTTATTTTCCCTTTTGTACCTCAGCGATTTGCACATCGTTACAACCCAGTACATAGCCATAATCTGACACTTGAAACGTCTCTATTCCTCTGAAACTTTGCGAGTGTCATGTTTACTGTTCATTTCGATTGCTTATTTCACTTTTGTTTAGTATCTATTAAACTTGCTTGACAATGTAAACATATGTTTCCCATGTCAATAAAGCCCTTTGAAAAAAGAGAGAGAAAGAGACAAAGAGAGAGAGAGAGAGAGAGACAAAGAGAAAGAGAGAGACAGAGAGAGAGAGACAGAGAGAGAGAGACAAAGAGAAAGAGAGAGACAGAGAGAGAGAGACAGAGAGAGAAAAACAGAGAGAGAGAGAGAGAGAGAGAGAGAGAGAGATACAGAGAGAGAGAGAGACAGAGAGAGACAGAGAGAGAGAGACAGAGAGAGAGAGACAGAGAGAGAGAGAGAGAGAGAGAGAGAGAAAGAGACAGAGAGCGTGAAAGAGCAGAGAGAGAGAGAAAGAGACAGAGACAGAGAGACAGAGAGAGAGAGAGAAAAAGAGCAGAGAGAAAAAGAGAGAGAGAGAAAGAGACAGAAAGTCAGAGAGAGAGAGACAGAGAGAGAGGAAGAGAGACAGAGAGAGAGGAAGAGAGCGAGAGAGCGAGAGACAGAGAGCGAGAGACAGAGATGGAGTGAAGCAGCAGTGTAATTTCCAGCTTGTCCAGAGTGTGACATGCCAATAAAGAAATAAAAAAAAACGTGTAGATTTATAGTGGTGTCAGGTTCACACAGAGCGCTCTCTCTCCCTCCCTCTATTAAACAACACATGGTGTAAATTAACTCTCCAAACCTCTCACAGAGGGAGGGGGGGAAAGTGGGAGGAGGGTCAGAGAGAGAGGATGACACTGAAGGGATTGTTCTGAGGTTTGAGGAATGTGTTCAGCGTGTACCTCTAACAGGGTCTTACAGTCCCCATAGGATGACAACGCCACCAATCCACACGGCACGAGCGGGCATGAAAAGGATGTAAACCGCACGCGATGGCCCGCCTCAGTCACCAGATCTCAACCCAACTGAACTCTTACGGTAGATTCTGGAGCGGTGCCTGAGACCGTGTTTTCCACCACCATCAACAAAACACCAAATGATGTCATTTCTCCTGGAAGAATGTTGTTTCATCCCTACAATAGAGTTCCAGACACTTCTAGAATATATGTTGAGGTGCACCGAAGCTGTTCTGGCTGGTGGTAACCCAACGACCCTATTAAGACTCTTTATGTTGGTGTTTCCTTTACAAAGAGCAGTCAGTCAGGAGGACTAATACTATAAGTTACCTTTACAAGGAGCAGTCAGTCAGGAGGACTAATACTATAAGTTACCTTTACAAGGAGCAGTCAGTCAGGAGGACTAATACTGTAAGTTACCTTTACAAGGAGCAGTCAGTCAGTCAGGACTAATACTATAAGTTACCTTTACAAGGAGCAGTCAGTCAGTCAGTCAGGAGGACTAATACTATAAGTTACCTTTACAAGGAGCAGTCAGTCAGGAGGACTAATACTATAAGTTACCTTTACAAGGAGCAGTCAGTCAGGACTAATACTATAAGTTACCTTTACAAGGAGCAGTCAGTCAGGAGGACTAATACTATAAGTTACCTTTACAAGGAGCAGTCAGTCAGTCAGGACTAATACTATAAGTTACCTTTACAAGGAGCAGTCAGTCAGTCAGGACTAATACTATAAGTTACCTTCACAAGGAGCAGTCAGTCAGTCAGTCAGGAGGACTAATACTATAAGTTACCTTTACAAGGAGCAGTCAGTCAGGAGGACTAATACTATAAGTTACCTTTACAAGGAGCAGTCAGTCAGGACTAATACTATAAGTTACCTTTACAAGGAGCAGTCAGTCAGGAGGACTAATACTATAAGTTACCTTTACAAGGAGCAGTCAGTCAGGAGGACTAATACTATAAGTTACCTTTACAAGGAGCAGTCAGTCAGTCAGGACTAATACTATAAGTTACCTTTACAAGGAGCAGTCAGTCAGTCAGGACTAATACTATAAGTTACCTTTACAAGGAGCAGTCAGTCAGGAGGACTAATACTATAAGTTACCTTCACAAGGAGCAGTCAGTCAGTCAGTCAGGAGGACTAATACTATAAGTTACCTTTACAAGGAGCAGTCAGTCAGTCAGGACTAATACTATAAGTTACCTTTACAAGGAGCAGTCAGTCAGGAGGACTAATACTATAAGTTACCTTTACAAGGAGCAGTCAGTCAGGAGGACTAATACTATAAGTTACCTTTACAAGGAGCAGTCAGTCAGGAGGACTAATACTATAAGTTACCTTTACAAGGAGCAGTCAGTCAGGAGGACTAATACTATAAGTTACCTTTACAAGGAGCAGTCAGTCAGTCAGTCAGGAGGACTAATACTATAAGTTACCTTTACAAGGAGCAGTCAGTCAGGAGGACTAATACTATAAGTTACCTTTACAAGGAGCAGTCAGTCAGGAGGACTAATACTATAAGTTACCTTTACAAGGAGCAGTCAGTCAGGAGGACTAATACTATAAGTTACCTTTACAAGGAGCAGTCAGTCAGGAGGACTAATACTATAAGTTACCTTTACAAGGAGCAGTCAGTCAGGAGGACTAATACTATAAGTTACCTTTACAAGGAGCAGTCAGTCAGTCAGTCAGGAGGACTAATACTGTAAGTTACCTTTACAAGGAGCAGTCAGTCAGGAGGACTAATACTATAAGTTACCTTTACAAGGAGCAGTCAGTCAGGAGGACTAATACTGTAAGTTACCTTTACAAGGAGCAGTCAGTCAGTCAGTCAGGAGGACTAATACTGTAAGTTACCTTTACAAGGAGCAGTCAGTCAGGAGGACTAATACTATAAGTTACCTTTACAAGGAGCAGTCAGTCAGTCAGGACTAATACTGTAAGTTACCTTCACAAGGAGCAGTCAGTCAGTCAGTCAGGAGGACTAATACTGTACGTTACCTTTACAAGGAGCAGTCAGTCAGTCAGGACTAATACTGTAAGTTACCTTCACAAGGAGCAGTCAGTCAGTCAGTCAGGAGGACTAATACTGTAAGTTACCTTTACAAGGAGCAGTCAGTCAGTCAGGACTAATACTGTAAGTTACCTTTACAAGGAGCAGTCAGTCAGTCAGTCAGGACTAACACTGTACGTTACCTTTACAAGGAGCAGTCAGTCAGTCAGGACTAATACTGTAAGTTACCTTTACAAGGAGCAGTCAGTCAGGTCTAATACTGTAAGTTACCTTTACAAGGAGCAGTCAGTCAGTCAGTCAGGACTAATACTGTAAGTTACCTTTACAAGGAGCAGTCAGTCAGGAGGACTAATACTGCACATTACCTTTACAAGGAGCAGTCAGTCAGTCAGTCAGGACTAATACTGTAAGTTACCATTAAAAGGAGCAGTCAGTCAGTCAGGACTAATACTGCACGTTACCTTTACAAAGAGCAGTCAGTCAGGACTAATACTGTAAGTTACCTTTACAAGTAGCAGTCAGTCAGTCAGGACTAATACTGTAAGTTACCTTTACAAGGAGCAGTCAGTCAGGAGGACTAACAAGGAGCAGTCAGTCAGGAGGACTAACAAGGAGCAGTCAGTCAGGAGGACTAACAAGGAGCAGTCAGTCAGGTGGACTAACAAGGAGCAGTCAGTCAGGACGACTAACAAGGAGCAGTCAGTCAGGACGACTAACAAGGAGCAGTCAGTCAGGAGGACTAACAAGGAGCAGTCAGTCAGGAGGACTAACAAGGAGCAGTCAGTCAGGAGGACTAACAAGGAGCAGTCAGTCAGGAGGACTAACAAGGAGCAGTCAGTCAGGAGGACTAACAAGGAGCAGTCAGTCAGGAGGACTAACAAAGAGCAGTCAGTCAGGAGGACTAACAAGGAGCAGTCAGTCAGGAGGACTAACAAGGAGCAGTCAGTCAGGAGGACTAACAAGGAGCAGTCAGTCAGGAGGACTAACAAGGAGCAGTCAGTCAGGAGGACTAACAAGGAGCAGTCAGTCAGGAGGACTAACAAGGAGCAGTCAGTCAGGAGGACTAATACTGTAAGTTACCTTTACAAGGAGCAGTCAGTCAGGAGGACTAACAAAGAGCAGTCAGTCAGGAGGACTAACAAGGAGCAGTCAGTCAGGAGGACTAACAAGGAGCAGTCAGTCAGGAGGACTAACAAAGAGCAGTCAGTCAGGAGGACTAACAAGGAGCAGTCAGTCAGGAGGACTAACAAGGAGCAGTCAGTCAGGAGGACTAACAAGGAGTAGTCAGTCAGGAGGACTAATACTGTAAGTTACCTTTACAAGGAGCAGTCAGTCAGGAGGACTAACAAAGAGCAGTCAGTCAGGAGGACTAACAAGGAGCAGTCAGTCAGGAGGACTAACAAGGAGCAGTCAGTCAGGAGGACTAATACTGTAGCCACGTAAAGGAATTGATCCATTTATTGATCACTGCAATGCCCTCCATATCTAACGTTAATATCTTTAGTTTCATCATGTATTCTCATCTAAAATTAATATCTCTATAGTTTTATCATGTATTCTCATCTAAAGGTAATATCTCTATAGTTTTATCATGTATTCTCATCCTTCCCCATGTCCATCACTTCAGAGAATGCTCCCTCTCCGTCTGCCCGTCTCTTTTTCTCTACAAGGCCTATCTGGTATTTAAAAAAGGTGAACAGGGGATAATGTCGGAGGAGGAGTCTGAAGGGACCCTGCTCTAGTTCATGGTCAGACTGAGACAGGAACTAACGAAGTATCACATTGGTAAACACTGCTGGAAAGCCATGTTATCAACTGCTGGCTTCAGCCTTGCTGCACTAATTATCTGGGCGCTGCTGCTGCTGCTGCTGAAGGATGGCATTTAAATGCCAAATGGCAGCGAGGGCGTGTATAATAGCTTAGCTTTATGGCCTGTTGCTTTTAGCTGGGTTGGCTGGACTAATGGAGGTTGCAGTGTGTCAGGCTGGCTGGACTGATGGAGGTTGCAGTGTGTCATGCTGGTTGGACTAATGGAGGTTGCAGTGTGTCAGGCTGGCTGGACTAATGGAGGTTGCAGTGTGTCACGCTGGCTGGACTAATAGAGGTTGCAGTGTGTCAGGCTGGCTGGACTAATGGAGACTGCAGTGTGTCACGCTGGCTGGACTAATGGAGGTTGCAGTGTGTCAGGCTGGCTGGACTAATGGAGGTTGCAGTGTGTCAGGCTGGCTGGACTAATGGAGGTTGCAGTGTGTCAGGCTGACTGGACTAAAGGAGGTTGCAGTGTGTCAGGCTGGGTGGACTAATGGAGGTTGCAGTGTGTCAGGCTGGCTGGACTGATGGAGGTTGCAGTGTGTCAGGCTGGGTGGACTAATGGAGGTTGCAGTGTGTCAGGTTGGCTGGACTAATGGAGGTTGCAGTGTGTCAGGCTGGCTGGACTAATGGAGGTTGCAGTGTGTCAGGCTGACTGGACTAATGGAGGTTGCAGTGTGTCAGGCTGGCTGGACTAATGGAGGTTGCAGTGTGTCACGCTGGCTGGCTGGACTAATGGAGGTTGCAGTGTGTCAGGCTGGCTGGACTAATGGAAGTTGCAGTGTGTCAGGTTGGCTGGACTAATGGAGGTTGCAGTGTGTCAGGCTGGCTGGACTGATGGAGGTTGCAGTGTGTCAGGTTGGCTGGACTAATGGAGGTTGCAGTGTGTCAGGCTGGCTGGCTGGACTAATGGAGGTTGCAGTGTGTCAGGCTGGCTGGACTAATGGAGGTTGCAGTGTGTCAGGCTGGGTGGACTAATGGAGGTTGCAGTGTGTCAGGCTGGCTGGACTAATGGAGGTTGCAGTGTGTCAGGCTGACTGGACTAATGGAGGTTGCAGTGTGTCAGGCTGGCTGGACTAATGGAGGTTGCAGTGTGTCACGCTGGCTGGACTAATGGAGATGCAGTGTGTCAGGCTGGCTGGTCTAATGGAGATTGCAGTGTGTCAGGCTGGCTGGACTAATGGAGGTTGCAGTGTGTCACGCTGGCTGGACTAATGGAGGTTGCAGTGTGTCAGGCTGGCTGGACTGATGGAGGTTGCAGTGTGTCAGGCTGGCTGGACTAATGGAGGTTGCAGTGTGTCAGGCTGGCTGGACTAATGGAGGTTGCAGTGTGTCACGCTGGCTGGACTGATGGAGGTTGCAGTGTGTCAGGCTGGCTGGACTGATGGAGGTTGCAGTGTGTCAAGCACCTGCTGGGCTGGCTGGACTAATGGAGGTTGCAGTGTGACAGGCTGGCTGGACTAATGGAGGTTGCAGTGTGTCAGGCTGGCTGGACTAATGGAGGTTGCAGTGTGTCAGGCTGGCTGGACTAATGGAGGTTGCAGTGTGTCAGGCTGGCTGGACTAATGGAGGTTGCAGTGTGTCAGGCTGGCTGGACTAATGGAGATTGCAGTGTGACAGACAGCTGCTGGGCTGGCTGGACTAACAGAGATTGACACTGGAGAAGGGTTCGAGATAGAATGAGGTGAGAGAAGTGTACAGCTTGTACGGTGCCTCAGGTCTCTCTTCGCCTCGGGTCTCTCTTCGCCTCGGGTCTCTCTTCGCCTCGTGTCTCTCTTCGCCTCGTGTCTCTCTTCGCCTCGGGTCTCTCTTCGCCTCGGGTCTCTCTTCGCCTCGGGTCTCTCTTCGCCTCGGGTCTCTCTTCGCCTCGGGTCTCTCTTCGCCTCGGGTCTCTCTTCGCCTCGGGTCTCTCTTCGCCTCGGGTCTCTCTTCGCCTCGGGTCTCTCTTCGCCTCGTGTCTCTCTTCGCCTCGTGTCTCTCTTCGCCTCGTGTCTCTCTTCGCCTCGGGTCACTCTTCGACCTCGGGTCTCTTCGCCTCGGGTCTCTTCGCCTCGTCTTTAATATCTGGTTCTGCATCCCCTCCTCATTAACACACAATGAGACTAAGTGGGTAGGTGTTGCTCCACACATGCAGATGGCAGTTTGTTCATTAGCAGTGAGAGAGAGACGAGGATGAGAGGCTTGTGTTCTCTCCCTCCTGGATGACTAGGGCTACTTCTGTTAGACCAGATGTTCGATCGGGTTCAAGTCTGGGCCACTCAAGAACATTCAGAGACTTGTCCTGAAGCAAATCCGGTGTTGTCTTGGCTGTGTGCTTAGGGTTGTTGTTCTGTTGGAAGGTGAACCTTCGTCCCAGTCTGAGGTGCTGAGCGCTCTGGAGCAGGTTTTCATCAAGGATCTCCCTGTATTTTGTTCCGTTCATCTTTCCCTCGATTCTGACTAGTCTCCCAGTCCCTGCTGCTGAAAAACATCCCCACAGCATGATGCTGCCACCACCGTGCTTCACCGTAGGGATGGTGCCAGGTTTCCTCCAGATGTGACACTTGGCATTAAAGCCCAAATAGTTCAATCTTGGTTTCATCAGACCACAGAATCTTGTTTCTCATGGTCTGAGAATCCCTTAGGTGCCGTTTGGTAAACTTCTCCCTTCTCCTCCCCGATTACTCAGTTTGGCTAGGCGGCCAGCTCTAGGAAGTCTTGGTTGTTCTAAACTTCTTCCATTTAAGAATGATGGAGGCCACTGTGTTCTTGGGGACCTTCAATGCTGCGGAAATGTTTTGCTACCCTTCACCAGGTCTGTGCCTCGAATCCATCCTGTCTCGGAGCTCTACGGACAATTCCTTCAACTTCATGGCTTGGTTTTTGGTTGGACATGAATTGTCAACTGTGGGACCTTATATAGACATGTGTGTTCCTTTCCAAATCATGTCAACATTTTTGAATTTACCACAGGTGGTCTCCAAATCAAGTTGTAGAAACATCAACATCTTCAGCCAAGGGTCTGAATACTTTAAAAAATATATATATATATATATATATATATATATATATATATAAATTCGCAAACATTTCTAAAAACCTGTTTTTGCTTTGTCATTATGGGGTATTGTGTATAGATTGATGAGGATTTTTTATTTATTTAATCCATTTTAGAATTAGGCTGTAACGTGGAAAAGGGAAGGGTCTGAATACTTTCCAAATCCACTGTATGTATCCTGTGTTTTTATAGGAAAGCCTGCTTCTCACACAGACGCACACACATTGTCGACACAACTGAGAAAGAAACATCACTAATCAAATAAATAATTAACATTACACCGTCACTATTCTCCTTTACACTACATTAACTCTAGGAGTTCTCCTGTCTGTTTCCTCTACACAGCACCTACTGTGACGTGAAAAAAAAACACCACAACATTATAGAGAAAATCGGGCTAAAATACCAAATAAACTGAAATATATAATAGGATATAATTAGAAGGAAAAAAAACAAGAGGAAAGTGTCAGACATCAACAGTTATCAACAGTTCTTGTTGATCGGACAGTGGTGATGAGGTCATCGGACAGAACTGATGAGGTCATCGGCTTCTCCACCAATGAGTAGATCTCTTAGCAGCAGTTCTAATCAACAGTATGAACAGTTCTTATTGATATTGACAGGGTCAATTGATCCCTGTTCAATTCCATTTAAACTTCACACAATGAGAGATGGCCTTCTCCATCCACATGCGTTCCGTCTGCCATCCATATGTAACAACAGAGGAAAACCGTGGCAGTCTGCAAATGCACTGAGTATGCCAAACGTCAAGAACACTCCTTCCTAATATTGAGTTTAGAGGTCGACCGATTCATCGGTTTGGCCGATTAATTAGGGACGATTTCAAGTTTTCATAACAAATAGGTCATTTTGGCATTTTGGACGCCGATTATGGCCGATTACATCGCAATCCACGAGGAGACTGCATGGCAGGCTGACCACCTGTTACGAGAGTGCAGCGTCAAAAGGACTTTGTGGCTGCAAGGAGCCAAGGTAAGTTGCTAGCTAGCATTAAACAATCAATCTTAACATAATCACTAGTTAACGACACATGGTTGATGATGTTAACTAGCTTGTCCTGCGTTGCATATAATCAATGCGGTGCCTGTTAATTTATCATCGAATCACAGCCTACTTCAACTTCGCCAAACGGGTGATTTAACAAAAGCACCATTCGCGAAAAAATCATAATCGTTTCACAAATGTACCAAACCATAAACATCAATTGCCTTTCTTAAAATCAATACACAGAAGAATATATTTTTTTACCTGCATATTTAGTTAAAAGAAATTCATGTTAGCAGGCAATATTAATTAGGGAAATTGTGTCACTTCTCTTGCGTTCTGTGCAAGCAGAGTCAGGGTATATGCAGCAGTTTGCCTGGGAATATTGAAGACTCATGTTAAAAGGAACCACCAGCTTTCATATGTTCTCATGTTCTGAGGAACTGAAACGTTGGCTTTCTTACATGGCACATATTGCACTTTTACTTTCTTCTCCCAACACTTTGTTGTTGCATTATTTAAACCAAATTGAACATGTTTCATTATTTATTTGAGACTAAATCGATTTTATGTATTATATCAAGTTAAAATAAAAGTGTTCATTGTTCATTCAGCATTGTTGTAATTGTCATTATTACAAAAATATATATAAAATTGGCCAATTAATCGGTATCAGCTTTTTTGGTCCCCCTAATAATCAGTATCGGTGATGAAAAATCATAAACGGTCGACCTCTAATTGAGTTTCATCCCCTTTTGCCCTCAGAACAGCCTCAATTCGTCAGGACATGGACTCTACAAGGTGTTGAAAGCATTCCACAGGGATGCTGGCCCATGTTGACTCCAACGCTTTCCACAGTTGTGTCAAGTTGGCTGGATGTCCTTTGGGTGGTGGACCATTGTTGATACACACAGGAAACTGTTGAGTGTAGTTCTTGACACAAACCGGTACGCCTGATACCAACTACCATCTCAGTGTGTTTCATGCTTTAGGACAGAATAACCCCAAGTGGTGCAGCGGTCTAAGGCACTGCATCTCAGTGCTCGAGGCTTCACTACAGACACCCTGGTTCGATCACGGGCTGTATCGAAGCCGGCCGTAATCTGGAATCCCATAGGGTGGCGCACAATTGGCCCAGCGTCGTCCGGGTTACGGCGGGGATTTGGCCGGGCTAGGACGTCATTGTAAAATAAGAATGTGTTCATAACTGACTTGCTTAGTTAAATAAAAGTTAATTAAAAAGGAAAAGGCTAGTACTCACCAGTTTAAAATCCTGAATGCTACATATGAAGTAGGGAGTGTTGGGCCTGCGGCTCTCCATATATACACAATCTGAAACACAGAGAGAGAGAGACAGCTAAGAGGATGATAGACAGGCCGACAGGGTGAAAAACGCATACACAGACAGGCAGACAGAGACAGATACACAGACAGGCAGACAGAGACAGATACACAGACAGGCAGACAGAGACAGATACACAGACAGGCAGACAGAGACAGATACACAGACAGGCAGACAGAGACAGATACACAGACAGGCAGACAGAGACATATACACAGACAGGCAGACAGAGACAGATACACAGACAGGCAGACAGAGACAGATACACAGACAGGCAGACAGAGACAGATACACAGACAGGCAGAAACTTCAAGTATAATATTCCCTTCCAGCAGCAGCTTCGACAGACTAGGGTTTGCCAACCCTAGTCTGTCCTGTCCTGTTCTGTTTATTTGTCCTTACACTACACAGCTGACTCAAATAATCAAAGCTTGACGATTAGTTTCAGTGTAGTGAAAGGACAGAAAACAAAACATTGTCACCGGGGGGCACAGGGCCGTGTTTGGGGGGGGGGGGGGTCCCCAGTGTTAGACTGCTGCAGCAGGGAGTTAGGTTAGTATTATATAGGAGGAGTTAGCATCAGTCTCAGTGTATTATATAGGAGCTGTTAGCATCAGTCTCAGTGTATTATATAGGAGGAGTTAGCATCAGTCTCAGTGTATTATATAGGAGCTGTTAGCATCAGTCTCAGTGTATTATATAGGAGGAGTTAGCATCAGTCTCAGTGTATTATATAGGAGGGGTTAGCATCAGTCTCAGTGTATTATATAGGAGGGGTTAGCATCAGTCTCAGTGTATTATATAGGAGGAGTTAGCATCAGTCTCAGTGTATTATATAGGAGGGGTTAGCATCAGTCTCAGTGTATTATATAGGAGGGGCTAGCATCAGTCTCAGTGTATTATATAGGAGGAGTTAACATCAGTCTCAGTGTATTATATAGGAGGAGTTAGCATCAGTCTCAGTGTATTATATAGGAGGAGTTAGCATCAGTCTCAGTGTATTATATAGGAGGAGTTAGCATCAGTCTCAGTGTATTATATAGGAGGAGTTAGCATCAGTCTCAGTGTATTATATAGGAGGAGTTAGCATCAGTCTCAGTGTATTATATAGGAGGAGTTAGCACCAGTCTCAGTGTATTATATAGGAGGAGTTAGCATCAGTCTCAGTGTATTATATAGGAGGAGTTAGCATCAGTCAGTTAACATCAGTCTCAGTGTATTATATAGGAGGAGTTAACAGCAGTCTCAGTGTATTATATAGGAGGAGTTAACATCAGTCTCAGTGTATTATATAGGAGGAGTTAACATCAGTCTCAGTGTATTATATAGGAGGAGTTAACATCAGTCTCAGTGTATTATATAGGAGGAGTTAACATCAGTCTCAGTGTATTATATAGGAGGAGTTAGCATCAGTCTCAGTGTATTATATAGGAGCTGTTAGCATCAGTCTCGGTGTATTATATAGGAGGGGTTAGCATCAGTCTCGGTGTATTATATAGGAGGAGTTAACATCAGTCTCAGTGTATTATATAGGAGGAGTTAACATCAGTCTCAGTGTATTATATAGGAGGAGTTAACATCAGTCTCAGTGTATTATATAGGAGGAGTTAGCATCAGTCTCAGTGTATTATATAGGAGCTGTTAGCATCAGTCTCAGTGTATTATATAGGAGGGGTTAGCATCAGTCTCAGTGTATTATATAGGAGGAGTTAACATCAGTCTCAGTGTATTATATAGGAGGAGTTAGCATCAGTCTCAGTGTATTATATAGGAGGAGTTAGCATCAGTCTCAGTGTATTATATAGGAGGAGTTAGCATCAGTCTCAGTGTATTATATAGGAGGAGTTAGCATCAGTCTCAGTGTATTATATAGGAGGAGTTAGCATCAGTCTCAGTGTATTATATAGGAGGAGTTAACATCAGTCTCAGTATTATATAGGAGGAGTTAGCATCAGTCTCAGTGTATTATATAGGAGCTGTTAGCATCAGTCTCAGTGTATTATATAGGAGCTGTTAGCAGCAGTCTCAGTGTATTATATATGAGGAGTTAACAGCAGTCTCAGTGTATTATATAGGAGGAGTTAACATCAGTCTCAGTGTATTATATAAGAGGAGTTAACAGCAGTCTCAGTGTATTATATAGGAGGAGTTAACATCAGTCTCAGTGTATTATATAGGAGGAGTTAACATCAGTCTCAGTGTATTATATAGGAGGAGTTAGCATCAGTCTCAGTGTATTATATAGGAGGAGTTAGCATCAGTCTCAGTGTATTATATAGGAGGAGTTAGCATCAGTCTCAGTGTATTATATAGGAGGAGTTAGCATCAGTCTCAGTGTATTATATAGGAGGAGTTAGCATCAGTCTCAGTGTATTATATAGGAGGAGTTAGCATCAGTCTCAGTGTATTATATAGGAGGAGTTAGCATCAGTCTCAGTGTATTATATAGGAGGAGTTAACATCAGTCTCAGTGTATTATATAGGAGTTAGCATCAGTCTCAGTATTATATAGGAGGAGTTAGCATCAGTCTCAGTGTATTATATAGGAGGAGTTAACATCAGTCTCAGTGTATTATATAGGAGGAGTTAGCATCAGTCTCAGTGTATTATATAGGAGGAGTTAGCATCAGTCTCAGTGTATTATATAGGAGGAGTTAACATCAGTCTCAGTGTATTATATAGGAGGAGTTAGCATCAGTCTCAGTGTATTATATAGGAGGAGTTAACATCAGTCTCAGTGTATTATATAGGAGGAGTTAGCATCAGTCTCAGTGTATTATATAGGAGGAGTTAGCATCAGTCTCAGTGTATTATATAGGAGGGGTTAGCATCAGTCTCAGTGTATTATATAGGAGGGGTTAGCATCAGTCTCAGTGTATTATATAGGAGGGGTTAGCATCAGTCTCAGTGTATTATATAGGAGGAGTTAACATCAGTCTCAGTGTATTATATAGGAGGGGTTAGCATCAGTCTCAGTGTATTATATAGGAGGAGTTAACATCAGTCTCAGTGTATTATATAGGAGGAGTTAGCATCAGTCTCAGTGTATTATATAGGAGGAGTTAGCATCAGTCTCAGTGTATTATATAGGAGGAGTTAGCAGCAGTCTCAGTGTATTATATAGGAGGAGTTAGCATCAGTCTCAGTGTATTATATAGGAGGAGTTAGCATCAGTCTCAGTGTATTATATAGGAGGAGTCAACAGCAGTCTCAGTGTATTATATAGGAGGAGTTAGCATCAGTCTCAGTGTATTATATAGGAGGAGTTAGCAGCAGTCTCAGTGTATTATATAGGAGCTGTTAGCATCAGTCTCAGTGTATTATATAGGAGCTGTTAGCAGCAGTCTCAGTGTATTATATAGGAGGAGTTAACAGCAGTCTCAGTGTATTATATAGGAGGAGTTAGCATCAGTCTCAGTGTATTATATAGGAGCTGTTAGCATCAGTCTCAGTATTATATAGGAGGAGTTAGCATCAGTCTCAGTGTATTATATAGGAGGAGTTAGCATCAGTCTCAGTATTATATAGGAGGAGTTAGCATCAGTCTCAGTGTATTATATAGGAGGAGTTAGCATCAGTCTCAGTGTATTATATAGGAGCTGTTAGCATCAGTCTCAGTATTATATAGGAGGAGTTAGCATCAGTCTCAGTGTATTATATAGGAGGAGTTAGCATCAGTCTCAGTGTATTATATAGGAGGAGTTAGCATCAGTCTCAGTGTATTATATAGGAGGAGTTAGCATCAGTCTCAGTGTATTATATAGGAGGAGTTAGCATCAGTCTCAGTGTATTATATAGGAGGAGTTAGCATCAGTCTCAGTGTATTATATAGGAGGAGTTAGCATCAGTCTCAGTGTATTATATAGGAGCTGTTAGCATCAGTCTCAGTGTATTATATAGGAGGAGTTAGCATCAGTCTCAGTGTATTATATAGGAGGAGTTAACAGCAGTCTCAGTGTATTATATAGGAGGAGTTAACATCAGTCTCAGTGTATTATATAGGAGGAGTTAGCATCAGTCTCAGTGTATTATATAGGAGGAGTTAACATCAGTCTCAGTGTATTATATAGGAGGAGTTAACATCAGTCTCAGTGTATTATATATGAGGAGTTAACAGCAGTCTCAGTGTATTATATAGGAGGAGTTAACATCAGTCTCAGTGTATTATATAGGAGGAGTTAGCATCAGTCTCAGTGTATTATATAGGAGGAGTTAACATCAGTCTCAGTGTATTATATAGGAGGAGTTAACATCAGTCTCAGTGTATTATATATGAGGAGTTAACAGCAGTCTCAGTGTATTATATAGGAGGAGTTAACATCAGTCTCAGTGTATTATATAGGAGGAGTTAGCATCAGTCTCAGTGTATTATATAGGAGGAGTTAGCATCAGTCTCAGTGTATTATATAGGAGGAGTTAACATCAGTCTCAGTGTATTATATAGGAGCTGTTAGCATCAGTCTCAGTGTATTATATAGGAGGAGTTAACATCAGTCTCAGTGTATTATATAGGAGCTGTTAGCATCAGTCTCAGTGTATTATATAGGAGGAGTTAGCCATCTGAAAAGCCTCTTTCCTCCAGTCAGATTCAATTGGAATGTGAGTAATAGGATTAAGTCGTTTGTTGGATGCAGAACAAGGGTCCGGTCCCAAAGAGCACCCTATTCCCTACATAGTGCACTACTTTAGACCAGAACCCTATGGTACACTATTCCCAACATAGTGCACTACTTTAGACCAGAGC
>NW_027258667.1:0-60296 GCF_045791955.1 Oncorhynchus clarkii lewisi | reverse complement strand
AACAGTCTGACCCTCATCTCCATACAGTCTGACCCTCATCTCCACACAGTCTGACCCTCATCTCCACACAGTCAGTACATTTAACAGTCTGACCCTCATCTCCACACAGTCAGTACATGTAACAGTCTGACCCTCATCTCCATACAGTCAGTACATGTAACAGTATGACCCTCATCTCCATACAGTTAGTACATGTAACAGTCTGACCCTCATCTCCATACAGTCAGTACATGTAACAGTCTGACCCTCATCTCCATACAGTCAGTACATGTAACAGTCTGACCCTCATCTCCACACAGTCAGTACATGTAACAGTCTGACCCTCATCTCCACACAGTCAGTACATGTACCAGTCTGACCCTCATCTCCACACAGTTAGTACATGTAACAGTCTGACCCTCATCTTCACACAGTCAGTACATGTAACAGTCTGACCCTCATCTCCACACAGTCAGTACATGTAACAGTCTGACCCTCATCTCCACACAGTCAGTACATGTAACAGTCTGACCCTCATCTCCACACAGTCAGTACATGTAACAGTCTGACCCTCATCTCCATACAGTCAGTACATGTAACAGTCTGACCCTCATCTCCATACAGTCAGTACATGTAACAGTCTGACCCTCATCTCCACACAGTCAGTACATGTAACAGTCTGACCCTCATCTCCATACAGTCAGTACATGTAACAGTCTGACCCTCATCTCCATACAGTCAGTACATGTAACAGTCTGACCCTCATCTCCACACAGTCAGTACATGTAACAGTCTGAACCTCATCTCCATACAGTCAGTACATGTAACAGTCTGACCCTCATCTCCACACAGTCAGTACATGTAACAGTCTGACCCTCATCTCCATACAGTCAGTACATGTAACAGTCTGACCCTCATCTCCATACAGTCAGTACATGTAACAGTCTGACCCTCATCTCCACACAGTCAGTACATGTAACAGTCTGAACCTCATCTCCACACAGTCAGTACATGTAACAGTCTGACCCTCATCTTCACACAGTCAGTACATGTAACAGTCTGACCCTCATCTCCACACAGTCAGTACATGTAACAGTCTGACCCTCATCTCCACACAGTCAGTACATGTAACAGTCTGACCCTCATCTCCACACAGTCAGTACATGTAACAGTCTGACCCTCATCTCCATACAGTCAGTACATGTAACAGTCTGACCCTCATCTCCATACAGTCAGTACATGTAACAGTCTGACCCTCATCTCCACACAGTCAGTACATGTAACAGTCTGACCCTCATCTCCACACAGTCAGTACATGTAAGAGTCTGACCCTCATCTCCATACAGTCTGACCCTCATCTCCACACAGTCTGACCCTCATCTCCACACAGTCAGTACATGTAACAGTCTGACCCTCATCTCCACACAGTCAGTACATGTAACAGTCTGACCCTCATCTCCATACAGTCTGACCCTCATCTCCACACAGTCAGACCCTCATCTCCATACAGTCAGTACATGTAACAGTATGACCCTCATCTCCATACAGTCAGTACATGTAACAGTCTGACTCTCATCTCCATACAGTCAGTACATGTAACAGTCTGACCCTCATCTCCATACAGTCAGTACATGTAACAGTCTGACCCTCATCTCCACACAGTCAGTACATGTAACAGTCTGACCCTCATCTCCATACAGTCAGTACATGTAACAGTCTGCCCCTCATCTCCATACAGTCAGTACATGTAACAGTCTGACCCTCATCTCCATACAGTCTGACCCTTATCTCCACACAGTCTGACCCTCATCTCCACACAGTCAGTACATGTAACAGTCTGACCCTCATCTCCACACAGTCAGTACATGTAACAGTCTGACCCTCATCTCCATACAGTCTGACCCTCATCTCCACACAGTCTGACCCTCATCTCCACACAGTCAGTACATTTAACAGTCTGACCCTCATCTCCACACAGTCAGTACATGTAACAGTCTGACCCTCATCTCCATACAGTCAGTACATGTAACAGTATGACCCTCATCTCCATACAGTTAGTACATGTAACAGTCTGACCCTCATCTCCATACAGTCAGTACATGTAACAGTCTGACCCTCATCTCCATACAGTCAGTACATGTAACAGTCTGACCCTCATCTCCACACAGTCAGTACATGTAACAGTCTGACCCTCATCTCCACACAGTCAGTACATGTACCAGTCTGACCCTCATCTCCACACAGTTAGTACATGTAACAGTCTGACCCTCATCTTCACACAGTCAGTACATGTAACAGTCTGACCCTCATCTCCACACAGTCAGTACATGTAACAGTCTGACCCTCATCTCCACACAGTCAGTACATGTAACAGTCTGACCCTCATCTCCACACAGTCAGTACATGTAACAGTCTGACCCTCATCTCCATACAGTCAGTACATGTAACAGTCTGACCCTCATCTCCATACAGTCAGTACATGTAACAGTCTGACCCTCATCTCCACACAGTCAGTACATGTAACAGTCTGACCCTCATCTCCATACAGTCAGTACATGTAACAGTCTGACCCTCATCTCCATACAGTCAGTACATGTAACAGTCTGACCCTCATCTCCACACAGTCAGTACATGTAACAGTCTGAACCTCATCTCCACACAGTCAGTACATGTAACAGTCTGACCCTCATCTCCACACAGTCAGTACATGTAACAGTCTGACCCTCATCTCCACACAGTCAGTAAATGTAACAGTCTGACCCTCATCTCCATACAGTCAGTACATGTAACAGTCTGACCCTCATCTCCATACAGTCTGACCCTCATCTCCACACAGTCAGTACATGTAACAGTCTGACCCTCATCTCCATACAGTCAGTACATGTAACAGTCTGACCCTCATCTCCACACAGTCAGTACATGTAACAGTCTGACCCTCATCTCCATACAGTCAGTACATGTAACAGTATGACCCTCATCTCCATACAGTCAGTACATGTAACAGTCTGACCCTCATCTCCATACAGTCAGTACATGTAACAGTCTGACCCTCATCTCCGAACTGTCAGTACATGTAACAGTCTGACCCTCATCTCCACACAGTCAGTACATGTAACAGTCTGACCCTCATCTCCACACAGTCAGTACATGTAACAGTCTGACCCTCATCTCCATACAGTCAGTACATGTAACAGTATGACCCTCATCTCCATACAGTTAGTACATGTAACAGTCTGACCCTCATCTCCATACAGTCAGTACATGTAACAGTCTGACCCTCATCTCCATACAGTCAGTACATGTAACAGTCTGACCCTCATCTCCACACAGTCAGTACATGTAACAGTCTGACCCTCATCTCCACACAGTTAGTACATGTAACAATCTGACCCTCATCTCCACACAGTCAGTACATGTAACAGTCTGACCCTCATCTCCATACAGTCAGTACATGTAACAGTCTGACCCTCATCTCCATACAGTCAGAACATGTAACAGTCTGACCCTCATCTCCATACAGTCAGTACATGTAACAGTCTGACCCTCATCTCCATACAGTCAGTACATGTAACAGTCTGACCCTCATCTCCACACAGTCAGTACATGTAACAGTCTGACCCTCATCTCCATACAGTCTGACCCTCATCTCCACACAGTCAGACCCTCATCTCCACACAGTCAGTACATGTAACAGTATGACCCTCATCTCCATACAGTCTGACCCTCATCTCCACACAGTCAGTACATGTAACAGTCTGACCCTCATCTCCATACAGTCAGTACATGTAACAGTATGACCCTCATCTCCATACAGTCGGTACATGTAACAGTCTGACCCTCATCTCCATACAGTCAGTACATGTAACAGTCTGACCCTCATCTCCATACAGTCAGTACATGTAACAGTCTGACCCTCATCTCCACACAGTCAGTACATGTAACAGTCTGACCCTCATCTCCATACAGTCAGTACATGTAACAGTCTGACCCTCATCTCCATACAGTCAGTACATGTAACAGTCTGCCCCTCATCTCCATACAGTCTGACCCTCATCTCCACACAGTCTGACCCTCATCTCCACACAGTCAGTACATGTAACAGTCTGACCCTCATCTCCACACAGTCAGTACATGTAACAGTCTGACCCTCAACTCCATACAGTCTGACCCTCATCTCCACACAGTCTGACCCTCATCTCCACACAGTCAGTACATTTAACAGTCTGACCCTCATCTCCACACAGTCAGTACATGTAACAGTCTGACCCTCATCTCCATACAGTCAGTACATGTAACAGTCTGACCCTCATCTCCATACAGTCAGAACATGTAACAGTCTGACCCTCATCTCCATACAGTCAGTACATGTAACAGTCTGACCCTCATCTCCATACAGTCAGTACATGTAACAGTCTGACCCTCATCTCCACACAGTCAGTACATGTAACAGTCTGACCCTCATCTCCATACAGTCTGACCCTCATCTCCACACAATCAGACCCTCATCTCCACACAGTCAGTACATGTAACAGTATGACCCTCATCTCCATACAGTCTGACCCTCATCTCCACACAGTCAGTACATGTAACAGTCTGACCCTCATCTCCATACAGTCAGTACATGTAACAGTATGACCCTCATCTCCATACAGTCAGTACATGTAACAGTCTGACCCTCATCTCCATACAGTCAGTACATGTAACAGTCTGACCCTCATCTCCATACAGTCAGTACATGTAACAGTCTGACCCTCATCTCCACACAGTCAGTACATGTAACAGTCTGACCCTCATCTCCATACAGTCAGTACATGTAACAGTCTGACCCTCATCTCCATACAGTCAGTACATGTAACAGTCTGACCCTCATCTCCATACAGTCTGACCCTCATCTCCACACAGTCTGACCCTCATCTCCACACAGTCAGTACATGTAACAGTCTGACCCTCATCTCCACACAGTCAGTACATGTAACAGTCTGACCCTCATCTCCATACAGTCTGACCCTCATCTCCACACAGTCTGACCCTCATCTCCACACAGTCAGTACATTTAACAGTCTGACCCTCATCTCCACACAGTCAGTACATGTAACAGTCTGACCCTCATCTCCATACAGTCAGTACATGTAACAGTCTGACCCTCATCTCCATACAGTTAGTACATGTAACAGTCTGACCCTCATCTCCATACAGTCAGTACATGTAACAGTCTGACCCTCATCTCCATACAGTCAGTACATGTAACAGTCTGACCCTCATCTCCACACAGTCAGTACATGTAACAGTCTGACCCTCATCTCCACACAGTCAGTACATGTACCAGTCTGACCCTCATCTCCACACAGTTAGTACATGTAACAGTCTGACCCTCATCTTCACACAGTCAGTACATGTAACAGTCTGACCCTCATCTCCACACAGTCAGTACATGTAACAGTCTGACCCTCATCTCCACACAGTCAGTACATGTAACAGTCTGACCCTCATCTCCACACAGTCAGTACATGTAACAGTCTGACCCTCATCTCCATACAGGCTGACCCTCATCTCCACACAGTCTGACCCTCATCTCCACACAGTCAGTACATGTAACAGTCTGACCCTCATCTCCATACAGTCTGACCCTCATCTCCACACAGTCAGTACATGTAACAGTCTGACCCTCATCTCCATACAGTCAGTACATGTAACAGTATGACCCTCATCTCCATACAGTCAGTACATGTAACAGTCTGACCCTCATCTCCATACAGTCAGTACATGTAACAGTCTGACCCTCATCTCCATACAGTCAGTACATGTAACAGTCTGACCCTCATCTCCATACAGTCTGACCCTCATCTCCACACAGTCTGACCCTCATCTCCACACAGTCAGTACATGTAACAGTCTGACCCTCATCTCCACACAGTCAGTACATGTAACAGTCTGACCCTCATCTCCATACAGTCTGACCCTCATCTCCACACAGTCTGACCCTCATCTCCACACAGTCAGTACATGCAACAGTCTGACCCTCATCTCCACACAGTCAGTACATGTAACAGTCTGACCCTCATCTCCATACAGTCAGTACATGTAACAGTCTGACCCTCATCTCCATACAGTCAGTACATGTAACAGTCTGACCCTCATCTCCATACAGTCAGTACATGTAACAGTCTGACCCTCATCTCCACACAGTCAGTACATGTAACAGTCTGACCCTCATCTCCATACAGTCAGTACATGTAACAGTCTGACCCTCATCTCCATACAGTCAGTACATGTAACAGTCTGACCCTCAGCTCCACACAGTCAGTACATGTAACAGTCTGACCCTCATCTCCACACAGTCTGACCCTCATCTCCACACAGTCTGACCCTCATCTCCACACAGTCAGTACATGTAACAGTCTGACCCTCATCTCCATACAGTCTGACCCTCATCTCCACACAGTCAGTACATGTAACAGTCTGACCCTCATCTCCATACAGTCAGTACATGTAACAGTCTGACCCTCATCTCCACACAGTCAGTACATGTAACAGTCTGACGCTCATCTCCATACAGTCAGTACATGTAACAGTATGACCCTCATCTCCATACAGTTAGTACATGTAACAGTCTGACCCTCATCTCCATACAGTCAGTACATGTAACAGTCTGACCCTGAGCTCCACACAGTCAGTACATGTAACAGTCTGACCCTCATCTCCACACAGTCTGACCCTCATCTCCACACAGTCAGTACATGTAACAGTCTGACCCTCATCTCCACACAGTCAGTACATGTAACAGTCTGACGCTCATCTCCATACAGTCAGTACATGTAACAGTATGACCCTCATCTCCATACAGTTAGTACATGTAACAGTCTGACCCTCATCTCCATACAGTCAGTACATGTAACAGTCTGACCCTCATCTCCATACAGTCAGTACATGTAACAGTCTGACCCTCATCTCCACACAGTCAGTACATGTAACAGTCTGACCCTCATCTCCACACAGTCAGTACATGTAACAGTCTGACCCTCTTCTCCACACAGTCAGTACATGTAACAGTCTGACCCTCATCTCCACACAGTCAGTACATGTAACAGTCTGACCCTCATCTCCACACAGTCAGTACATGTAACAGTCTGACCCTCATCTCCATACAGTCAGTACATGTAACAGTCTGACCCTCATCTCCATACAGTCAGTACATGTAACAGTCTGACCCTCATCTCCATACAGTCAGTACATGTAACAGTCTGACCCTCATCTCCATACAGTCAGTACATGTAACAGTCTGACCCTCATCTCCACACAGTCAGTACATGTAACAGTCTGACCCTCATCTCCATACAGTCTGACCCTCATCTCCACACAGTCAGTACATGTAACAGTCTGACCCTCATCTCCATACAGTCTGACCCTCATCTCCACACAGTCAGTACATGTAACAGTCTGACCCTCATCTCCATACAGTCAGTACATGTAACAGTATGACCCTCATCTCCATACAGTCAGTACATGTAACAGTCTGACCCTCATCTCCATACAGTCAGTACATGTAACAGTATGACCCTCATCTCCATACAGTCAGTACATGTAACAGTCTGACCCTCATCTCCACACAGTCAGTACATGTAACAGTCTGACCCTCATCTCCATACAGTCAGTACATGTAACAGTCTGACCCTCATCTCCATACAGTCAGTACATGTAACAGTCTGACCCTCATCTCCATACAGTCTGACCCTCATCTCCACACAGTCTGACCCTCATCTCCACACAGTCAGTACATGTAACAGTCTGACCCTCATCTCCACACAGTCAGTACATGTAACAGTCTGACCCTCATCTCCATACAGTCTGACCCTCATCTCCACACAGTCTGACCCTCATCTCCACACAGTCAGTACATGTAACAGTCTGACCCTCATCTCCACACAGTCAGTACATGTAACAGTCTGACCCTCATCTCCACACAGTCAGTACATGTAACAGTCTGACCCTCATCTCCATACAGTCAGTACATGTAACAGTCTGACCCTCATCTCCACACAGTCAGTACATGTAACAGTCTGACCCTCATCTCCATACAGTCTGACCCTCATCTCCACACAGTCTGACCCTCATCTCCACACAGTCAGTACATGTAACAGTCTGACCCTCATCTCCATACAGTCTGACCCTCATCTCCACACAGTCAGTACATGTAACAGTCTGACCCTCATCTCCATACAGTCAGTACATGTAACAGTATGACCCTCATCTCAATACAGTCAGTACATGTAACAGTCTGACCCTCATCTCCAGACAGTCAGTACATGTAACAGTCTGACCCTCATCTCCATACAGTCAGTACATGTAACAGTCTGACCCTCATCTCCACACAGTCAGTACATGTAACAGTCTGACCCTCATCTCCATACAGTCAGTACATGTAACAGTCTGACCCTCATCTCCATACAGTCAGTACATGTAACAGTCTGACCCTCATCTCCATACAGTCTGACCCTCATCTCCACACAGTCTGACCCTCATCTCCACACAGTCAGTACATGTAACAGTCTGACCCTCATCTCCACACAGTCAGTACATGTAACAGTCTGACCCTCATCTCCATACAGTCTGACCCTCATCTCCACACAGTCTGACCCTCATCTCCACACAGTCAGTACATGTAACAGTCTGACCCTCATCTCCACACAGTCAGTACATGTAACAGTCTGACCCTCATCTCCATACAGTCAGTACATGTAACAGTATGACACTCATCTCCATACAGTCAGTACATGTAACAGTCTGACCCTCATCTCCACACAGTCAGTACATGTAACAGTCTGACCCTCATCTCCATACAGTCAGTACATGTAACAGTATGACCCTCATCTCCATACAGTCAGTACATGTAACAGTCTGACCCTCATCTCCACACAGTCAGTACATGTAACAGTCTGACCCTCATCTCCACACAGTCAGTACATGTAGCAGTCTGACCCTCATCTCCACACAGTCAGTACATGTAACAGTCTGACCCTCATCTCCATACAGTAAGTACATGTAACAGTCTGACCCTCATCTCCATACAGTCAGTACATGTAACAGTCTGACCCTCATTTCCATACAGTCAGTACATGTAACAGGCTGACCCTCATCTCCACACAGTCAGCACATGTAACAGTCTGACCCTCATCTCCACACAGTCAGTACATGTAACAGTCTGACCCTCATCTCCATACAGTCAGTACATGTAACAGTCTGACCCTCATCTCCATACAGTCTGACCCTCATCTCCACACAGTCAGTACATGTAACAGTCTGACCCTCATCTCCATACAGTCAGTACATGTAACAGTCTGACCCTCATCTCCACACAGTCAGTACATGTAACAGTCTGACCCTCATCTCCACACAGTCAGTACATGTAACAGTATGACCCTCATCTCCATACAGTCAGTACATGTAACAGTCTGACCCTCATCTCCACACAGTCAGTACATGTAACAGTCTGACCCTCATCTCCATACAGTCAGTACATGTAACAGTCTGACCCTCATCTCCATACAGTCAGTACATGTAACAGTATGACCCTCATCTCCATACAGTCAGTACATGTAACAGTCTGACCCTCATCTCCATACAGTCAGTACATGTAACAGTCTGACCCTCAGCTCCACACAATCACTACATATAACAGTCTGACCCTCATCTCCACACAGTCAGTACATGTAACAGTCTGACCCTCATCTCCATACAGTCAGTACATGTAACAGTCTGACCCTCATCTCCATACAGTCTGACCCTCATCTCCACACAGTCAGTACATGTAACAGTCTGACCCTCATCTCCATACAGTCAGTACATGTAACAGTCTGACCCTCATCTCCATACAGTCAGTACATGTAACAGTCTGACCCTCAGCTCCACACAATCACTACATATAACAGTCTGACCCTCATCTCCACACAGTCAGTACATGTAACAGTCTGACCCTCATCTCCATACAGTCAGTACATGTAACAGTCTGACCCTCATCTCCATACAGTCTGACCCTCATCTCCACACAGTCAGTACATGTAACAGTCTGACCCTCATCTCCATACAGTCAGTACATGTAACAGTCTGACCCTCATCTCCATACAGTCAGTACATGTAACAGTCTGACCCTCAGCTCCACACAATCACTACATATAACAGTCTGACCCTCATCTCCACACAGTCAGTACATGTAACAGTCTGACCCTCATCTCCATACAGTCAGTACATGTAACAGTCTGACCCTCATCTCCATACAGTCTGACCCTCATCTCCACACAGTCAGTACATGTAACAGTCTGACCCTCATCTCCATACAGTCAGTACATGTAACAGTCTGACCCTCATCTCCACACAGTCAGTACATGTAACAGTCTGACCCTCATCTCCATACAGTCAGTACATGTAACAGTCTGACCCTCATCTCCACACAGTCAGTACATGTAACAGTATGACCCTCATCTCCACACAGTTAGTACATGTAACAGTCTGACCCTCATCTCCACACAGTCAGTACATGTAACAGTCTGACCCTCATCTCCATACAGTCTGACCCTCATCTCCACACAGTCTGACCCTCATCTCCACACAGTCAGTACATGTAACAGTCTGACCCTCATCTCCACACAGTCAGTACATGTAACAGTCTGACCCTCATCTCCACACAGTCAGTACATGTAACAGTCTGACCCTCATCTCCATACAGTCAGTACATGTAACAGTCTGACCCTCATCTCCACACAGTCAGTACATGTAACAGTCTGACCCTCATCTCCATACAGTCTGACCCTCATCTCCACACAGTCTGACCCTCATCTCCACACAGTCAGTACATGTAACAGTCTGACCCTCATCTCCATACAGTCTGACCCTCATCTCCACACAGTCAGTACATGTAACAGTCTGACCCTCATCTCCATACAGTCAGTACATGTAACAGTATGACCCTCATCTCAATACAGTCAGTACATGTAACAGTCTGACCCTCATCTCCATACAGTCAGTACATGTAACAGTCTGACCCTCATCTCCATACAGTCAGTACATGTAACAGTCTGACCCTCACCTCCACACAGTCAGTACATGTAACAGTCTGACCCTCATCTCCATACAGTCAGTACATGTAACAGTCTGACCCTCATCTCCATACAGTCAGTACATGTAACAGTCTGACCCTCATCTCCATACAGTCTGACCCTCATCTCCACACAGTCTGACCCTCAACTCCACACAGTCAGTACATGTAACAGTCTGACCCTCATCTCCACACAGTCAGTACATGTAACAGTCTGACCCTCATCTCCATACAGTCTGACCCTCATCTCCACACAGTCTGACCCTCATCTCCACACAGTCAGTACATGTAACAGTCTGACCCTCATCTCCACACAGTCAGTACATGTAACAGTCTGACCCTCATCTCCATACAGTCAGTACATGTAACAGTATGACCCTCATCTCCATACAGTCAGTACATGTAACAGTCTGACCCTCATCTCCACACAGTCAGTACATGTAACAGTCTGACCCTCATCTCCATACAGTCAGTACATGTAACAGTATGACCCTCATCTCCATACAGTCAGTACATGTAACAGTCTGACCCTCATCTCCACACAGTCAGTACATGTAACAGTCTGACCCTCATCTCCACACAGTCAGTACATGTAGCAGTCTGACCCTCATCTCCACACAGTCAGTACATGTAACAGTCTGACCCTCATCTCCATACAGTAAGTACATGTAACAGTCTGACCCTCATCTCCATACAGTCAGTACATGTAACAGTCTGACCCTCATTTCCATACAGTCAGTACATGTAACAGGCTGACCCTCATCTCCACACAGTCAGTACATGTAACAGTCTGACCCTCATCTCCACACAGTCAGTACATGTAACAGTCTGACCCTCATCTCCATACAGTCAGTACATGTAACAGTCTGACCCTCATCTCCATACAGTCTGACCCTCATCTCCACACAGTCAGTACATGTAACAGTCTGACCCTCATCTCCATACAGTCAGTACATGTAACAGTCTGACCCTCATCTCCACACAGTCAGTACATGTAACAGTCTGACCCTCATCTCCACACAGTCAGTACATGTAACAGTATGACCCTCATCTCCATACAGTCAGTACATGTAACAGTCTGACCCTCATCTCCACACAGTCAGTACATGTAACAGTCTGACCCTCATCTCCATACAGTCAGTACATGTAACAGTCTGACCCTCATCTCCATACAGTCAGTACATGTAACAGTCTGACCCTCATCTCCATACAGTCAGTACATGTAACAGTCTGACCCTCAGCTCCACACAATCACTACATATAACAGTCTGACCCTCATCTCCACACAGTCAGTACATGTAACAGTCTGACCCTCATCTCCATACAGTCAGTACATGTAACAGTCTGACCCTCATCTCCATACAGTCTGACCCTCATCTCCACACAGTCAGTACATGTAACAGTCTGACCCTCATCTCCATACAGTCAGTACATGTAACAGTCTGACCCTCATCTCCATACAGTCAGTACATGTAACAGTCTGACCCTCAGCTCCACACAATCACTACATATAACAGTCTGACCCTCATCTCCACACAGTCAGTACATGTAACAGTCTGACCCTCATCTCCATACAGTCAGTACATGTAACAGTCTGACCCTCATCTCCATACAGTCTGACCCTCATCTCCACACAGTCAGTACATGTAACAGTCTGACCCTCATCTCCATACAGTCAGTACATGTAACAGTCTGACCCTCATCTCCACACAGTCAGTACATGTAACAGTCTGACCCTCATCTCCATACAGTCAGTACATGTAACAGTCTGACCCTCATCTCCACACAGTCAGTACATGTAACAGTATGACCCTCATCTCCACACAGTTAGTACATGTAACAGTCTGACCCTCATCTCCACACAGTCAGTACATGTAACAGTCTGACCCTCATCTCCACACAGTCAGTACATGTAACAGTCTGACCCTCATCTCCACACAGTCAGTACATGTAACAGTCTGACCCTCATCTCCACACAGTCAGTACATGTAACAGTCTGACCCTCATCTCCATACAGTCAGTACATGTAACAGTCTGACCCTCATCTCCATACAGTCTGACCCTCATCTCCACACAGTCAGTACATGTAACAGTCTGACCCTCATCTCCATACAGTCAGTACATGTAACAGTCTGACCCTCATCTCCATACAGTCAGTACATGTAACAGTCTGACCCTCATCTCCACACAGTCAGTACATGTAACAGTCTGACCCTCATCTCCATACAGTCAGTACATGTAACAGTCTGACCCTCATCTCCACACAGTCAGTACATGTAACAGTATGACCCTCATCTCCACACAGTTAGTACATGTAACAGTCTGACCCTCATCTCCACACAGTCAGTACATGTAACAGTCTGACCCTCATCTCCACACAGTCAGTACATGTAACATTCTGACCCTCATCTCCACACAGTCAGTACATGTAACAGTCTGACCCTCATCTCCACACAGTCAGTACATGTAACAGTCTGACCCTCATCTCCATACAGTCAGTACATGTAACAGTCTGACCCTCATCTCCATACAGTCAGTACATGTAACAGTCTGACCCTCATCTCCATACAGTCAGTACATGTAACAGTCTGACCCTCATCTCCATACAGTCAGTACATGTAACAGTCTGACCCTCATCTCCATACAGTCAGTACATGTAACAGTCTGACCCTCATCTCCATACAGTCAGTACATGTAACAGTCTGACCCTCATCTCCACACAGTCAGTACATGTAACAGTCTGACCCTCATCTCCATACAGTCTGACCCTCATCTCCACACAGTCTGACCCTCATCTCCACACAGTCAGTACATGTAACAGTCTGACCCTCATCTCCACACAGTCAGTACATGTAACAGTCTGACCCTCATCTCCATACAGTCAGTACATGTAACAGTCTGACCCTCATCTCCATACAGTCAGTACATGTAACAGTCTGACCCTCATCTCCATACAGTCTGACCCTCATCTCCACACAGTCTGACCCTCATCTCCACACAGTCAGTACATGTAACAGTCTGACCCTCATCTCCACACAGTCAGTACATGTAACAGTCTGACCCTCATCTCCATACAGTCTGACCCTCATCTCCACACAGTCTGACCCTCATCTCCACACAGTCAGTACATGTAACAGTCTGACCCTCATCTCCACACAGTCAGTACATGTAACAGTCTGACCCTCATCTCCATACAGTCAGTACATGTAACAGTATGACCCTCATCTCCATACAGTCAGTACATGTAACAGTCTGACCCTCATCTCCACACAGTCAGTACATGTAACAGTATGACCCTCATCTCCATACAGTCAGTACATGTAACAGTCTGACCCTCATCTCCACACAGTCAGTACATGTAACAGTCTGACCCTCATCTCCACACAGTCAGTACATGTAACAGTCTGACCCTCATCTCCACATAGTCAGTACATGTAACAGTCTGACCCTCATCTCCATACAGTCAGTACATGTAACAGTCTGACCCTCATCTCCATACAGTCAGTACATGTAACAGTCTGACCCTCATTTCCATACAGTCAGTACATGTAACAGTCTGACCCTCATCTCCATACAGTCTGACCCTCATCTCCACACAGTCAGTACATGTAACAGTCTGACCCTCATCTCGATACAGTCAGTACATGTAACAGTCTGACCCTCATCTCCACACAGTCAGTACATGTAACAGTCTGACCCTCATCTCCACACAGTCAGTACATGTAACAGTATGACCCTCATCTCCATACAGTCAGTACATGTAACAGTCTGACCCTCATCTCCATACAGTCAGTACATGTAACAGTCTGACCCTCAGCTCCACACAATCACTACATATAACAGTCTGACCCTCATCTCCACACAGTCAGTACATGTAACAGTCTGACCCTCATCTCCATACAGTCAGTACATGTAACAGTCTGACCCTCATCTCCATACAGTCTGACCCTCATCTCCACACAGTCAGTACATGTAACAGTCTGACCCTCATCTCCATACAGTCAGTACATGTAACAGTCTGACCCTCATCTCCATTCAGTCAGTACATGTAACAGTCTGACCCTCATCTCCATACAGTCAGTACATGTAACAGTCTGACCCTCATCTCCACACAGTCAGTACATGTAACAGTATGACCCTCATCTCCACACAGTCAGTACATGTACCAGTCTGACCCTCATCTCCACACAGTTAGTACATGTAACAGTCTGACCCTCATCTCCACACAGTCAGTGCATGTAACAGTCTGACCCTCATCTCCACACAGTCAGTACATGTAACAGTCTGACCCTCATCTCCACACAGTCAGTACATGTAACAGTCTGACCCTCATCTCCACACAGTCAGTACATGTAACAGTCTGACCCTCATCTCCACACAGTCAGTACATGTAACAGTATGACCCTCATCTCCACACAGTCAGTACATGTAACAGTCTGACCCTCATCTCCACACAGTCAGTACATGTAACAGTCTGACCCTCATCTCCACATAGTCAGTACATGTAACAGTCTGACCCTCATCTCCATACAGTCAGTACATGTAACAGTCTGACCCTCATCTCCATACAGTCAGTACATGTAACAGTCTGACCCTCATCTCCACACAGTCAGTACATGTAACAGTCTGACCCTCATCTCCATACAGTCAGTACATGTAACAGTCTGACCCTCAGCTCCACACAGTCATTACATGTAACAGTCTGACCCTCATCTCCACACAGTCTGACCCTCATCTCCACACAGTCAGACCCTCATCTCCACACAGTCAGTACATGTAACAGTCTGACCCTCATCTCCACACAGTCAGTACATGTAACAGTCTGACCCTCATCTCCATACAGTCTGACCCTCATCTCCATACAGTCAGTACATGTAACAGTATGACCCTCATCTCCATACAGTTAGTACATGTAACAGTCTGACCCTCATCTCCATACAGTCAGTACATGTAACAGTCTGACCCTCATCTCCATACAGTCAGTACATGTAACAGTCTGACCCTCATCTCCACACAGTCAGTACATGTAACAGTCTGACCCTCATCTCCACACAGTCAGTACATGTAACAGTCTGACCCTCATCTCCACACAGTCAGTACATGTAACAGTCTGACCCTCATCTCCATACAGTCTGACCCTCATCTCCACACAGTCTGACCCTCATCTCCACACAGTCAGTACATGTAACAGTCTGACCCTCATCTCCATACAGTCTGACCCTCATCTCCACACAGTCAGTACATGTAACAGTCTGACCCTCATCTCCATACAGTCAGTACATGTAACAGTCTGACCCTCATCTCCATACAGTCAGTACATGTAACAGTCTGACCCTCATCTCCATACAGTCAGTACATGTAACAGTCTGACCCTCATCTCCACACAGTCAGTACATGTAACAGTCTGACCCTCATCTCCATACAGTCAGTACATGTAACAGTCTGACCCTCATCTCCATACAGTCAGTACATGTAACAGTCTGACCCTCATCTCCATACAGTCTGACCCTCATCTCCACACAGTCTGACCCTCATCTCCACACAGTCAGTACATGTAACAGTCTGACCCTCATCTCCACACAGTCAGTACATGTAACAGTCTGACCCTCATCTCCATACAGTCAGTACATGTAACAGTATGACCCTCATCTCCATACAGTCAGTACATGTAACAGTCTGACCCTCATCTCCACACAGTCAGTACATGTAACAGTCTGACCCTCATCTCCATACAGTCAGTACATGTAACAGTATGACCCTCATCTCCATACAGTCAGTACATGTAACAGTCTGACCCTCATCTCCACACAGTCAGTACATGTAACAGTCTGACCCTCATCTCCCCACAGTCAGTACATGTAACAGTCTGACCCTCATCTCCATACAGTCAGTACATGTAACAGTCTGACCCTCATTTCCATACAGTCAGTACATGTAACAGGCTGACCCTCATCTCCACACAGTCAGTACATGTAACAGTCTGACCCTCATCTCCATACAGTCAGTACATGTAACAGTCTGACCCTCATCTCCATACAGTCTGACCCTCATCTCCACACAGTCAGTACATGTAACAGTCTGACCCTCATCTCCATACAGTCAGTACATGTAACAGTCTGACCCTCATCTCCACACAGTCAGTACATGTAACAGTCTGACCCTCATCTCCACACAGTCAGTACATGTAACAGTATGACCCTCATCTCCACACAGTCAGTACATGTAACAGTCTGACCCTCATCTCCACACAGTCAGTACATGTAACATTCTGACCCTCATCTCCACATAGTCAGTACATGTAACAGTCTGACCCTCATCTCCATACAGTCAGTACATGTAACAGTCTGACCCTCATCTCCATACAGTCAGTACATGTAACAGTCTGACCCTCATCTCCACACAGTCAGTACATGTAACAGTCTGACCCTCATCTCCATACAGTCAGTACATGTAACAGTCTGACCCTCATCTCCATACAGTCAGTACATGTAACAGTCTGACCCTCAGCTCCACACAGTCATTACATGTAACAGTCTGACCCTCATCTCCACACAGTCTGACCCTCATCTCCACACAGTCTGACCCTCATCTCCACACAGTCAGTACATGTAACAGTCTGACCCTCATCTCCACACAGTCAGTACATGTAACAGTCTGACCCTCATCTCCATACAGTCTGACCCTCATCTCCACACAGTCTGACCCTCATCTCCACACAGTCAGTACATGTAACAGTCTGACCCTCATCTCCACACAGTCAGTACATGTAACAGTCTGACCCTCATCTCCACACAGTCAGTACATGTAACAGTCTGACCCTCATCTCCATACAGTCAGTACATGTAACAGTCTGACCCTCATCTCCATACAGTCAGTACATGTAACAGTCTGACCCTCATCTCCATACAGTCAGTACATGTAACAGTCTGACCCTCATCTCCATACAGTCAGTACATGTAACAGTCTGACCCTCATCTCCACACAGTCAGTACATGTAACAGTCTGACCCTCATCTCCATACAGTCTGACCCTCATCTCCACACAGTCTGACCCTCATCTCCACACAGTCAGTACATGTAACAGTCTGACCCTCATCTCCATACAGTCTGACCCTCATCTCCACACAGTCAGTACATGTAACAGTCTGACCCTCATCTCCATACAGTCAGTACATGTAACAGTATGACCCTCATCTCAATACAGTCAGTACATGTAACAGTCTGACCCTCATCTCCATACAGTCAGTACATGTAACAGTCTGACCCTCATCTCCATACAGTCAGTACATGTAACAGTGTGACCCTCATCTCCATACAGTCAGTACATGTAACAGTCTGACCCTCATCTCCACACAGTCAGTACATGTAACAGTCTGACCCTCATCTCCATACAGTCTGACCCTCATCTCCACACAGTCTGACCCTCATCTCCACACAGTCAGTACATGTAACAGTCTGACCCTCATCTCCATACAGTCTGACCCTCATCTCCACACAGTCAGTACATGTAACAGTCTGACCCTCATCTCAATACAGTCAGTACATGTAACAGTCTGACCCTCATCTCCACACAGTCAGTACATGTAACAGTCTGACCCTCATCTCCATACAGTCAGTACATGTAACAGTCTGACCCTCATCTCCATACAGTCAGTACATGTAACAGTCTGACCCTCATCTCCATACAGTCTGACCCTCATCTCCACACAGTCTGACCCTCATCTCCACACAGTCAGTACATGTAACAGTCTGACCCTCATCTCCACACAGTCAGTACATGTAACAGTCTGACCCTCATCTCCATACAGTCTGACCCTCATCTCCACACAGTCTGACCCTCATCTCCACACAGTCAGTACATGTAACAGTCTGACCCTCATCTCCACACAGTCAGTACATGTAACAGTCTGACCCTCATCTCCATACAGTCAGTACATGTAACAGTATGACCCTCATCTCCATACAGTCAGTACATGTAACAGTCTGACCCTCATCTCCACACAGTCAGTACATGTAACAGTCTGACCCTCATCTCCATACAGTCAGTACATGTAACAGTATGACCCTCATCTCCATACAGTCAGTACATGTAACAGTCTGACCCTCATCTCCACACAGTCAGTACATGTAACAGTCTGACCCTCATCTCCACACAGTCAGTACATGTAACAGTCTGACCCTCATCTCCATACAGTCAGTACATGTAACAGTCTGACCCTCATCTCCATACAGTCAGTACATGTAACAGTCTGACCCTCATTTCCATACAGTCAGTACATGTAACAGGCTGACCCTCATCTCCACACAGTCAGTACATGTAACAGTCTGACCCTCATCTCCACACAGTCAGTAAATGTAACAGTCTGACCCTCATCTCCATACAGTCAGTACATGTAACAGTCTGACCCTCATCTCCATACAGTCTGACCCTCATCTCCACACAGTCAGTACATGTAACAGTCTGACCCTCATCTCCATACAGTCAGTACATGTAACAGTCTGACCCTCATCTCCACACAGTCAGTACATGTAACAGTCTGACCCTCATCTCCACACAGTCAGTACATGTAACAGTCTGACCCTCATCTCCACACAGTCAGTACATGTAACAGTATGACCCTCATCTCCATACAGTCAGTACATATAACAGTCTGACCCTCATCTCCACACAGTCAGTACATGTAACAGTCTGACCCTCATCTCCACACAGTCAGTACATGTAACAGTATGACCCTCATCTCCATACAGTCAGTACATGTAACAGTCTGACCCTCATCTCCATACAGTCAGTACATGTAACAGTCTGACCCTCAGCTCCACACAATCACTACATATAACAGTCTGACCCTCATCTCCACACAGTCAGTACATGTAACAGTCTGACCCTCATCTCCATACAGTCAGTACATGTAACAGTCTGACCCTCATCTCCATACAGTCTGACCCTCATCTCCACACAGTCAGTACATGTAACAGTCTGACCCTCATCTCCATACAGTCAGTACATGTAACAGTCTGACCCTCATCTCCATACAGTCAGTACATGTAACAGTCTGACCCTCATCTCCATACAGTCAGTACATGTAACAGTCTGACCCTCATCTCCACACAGTCAGTACATGTAACAGTATGACCCTCATCTCCACACAGTCAGTACATGTACCAGTCTGACCCTCATCTCCACACAGTTAGTACATGTAACAGTCTGACCCTCATCTCCACACAGTCAGTGCATGTAACAGTCTGACCCTCATCTCCACACAGTCAGTACATGTAACAGTCTGACCCTCATCTCCACACAGTCAGTACATGTAACAGTCTGACCCTCATCTCCACACAGTCAGTACATGTAACAGTCTGACCCTCATCTCCACACAGTCAGTACATGTAACAGTATGACCCTCATCTCCACACAGTCAGTACATGTAACAGTCTGACCCTCATCTCCACACAGTCAGTACATGTAACAGTCTGACCCTCATCTCCACATAGTCAGTACATGTAACAGTCTGACCCTCATCTCCATACAGTCAGTACATGTAACAGTCTGACCCTCATCTCCATACAGTCAGTACATGTAACAGTCTGACCCTCATCTCCACACAGTCAGTACATGTAACAGTCTGACCCTCATCTCCATACAGTCAGTACATGTAACAGTCTGACCCTCAGCTCCACACAGTCATTACATGTAACAGTCTGACCCTCATCTCCACACAGTCTGACCCTCATCTCCACACAGTCAGACCCTCATCTCCACACAGTCAGTACATGTAACAGTCTGACCCTCATCTCCACACAGTCAGTACATGTAACAGTCTGACCCTCATCTCCATACAGTCTGACCCTCATCTCCATACAGTCAGTACATGTAACAGTATGACCCTCATCTCCATACAGTTAGTACATGTAACAGTCTGACCCTCATCTCCATACAGTCAGTACATGTAACAGTCTGACCCTCATCTCCATACAGTCAGTACATGTAACAGTCTGACCCTCATCTCCACACAGTCAGTACATGTAACAGTCTGACCCTCATCTCCACACAGTCAGTACATGTAACAGTCTGACCCTCATCTCCACACAGTCAGTACATGTAACAGTCTGACCCTCATCTCCATACAGTCTGACCCTCATCTCCACACAGTCTGACCCTCATCTCCACACAGTCAGTACATGTAACAGTCTGACCCTCATCTCCATACAGTCTGACCCTCATCTCCACACAGTCAGTACATGTAACAGTCTGACCCTCATCTCCATACAGTCAGTACATGTAACAGTCTGACCCTCATCTCCATACAGTCAGTACATGTAACAGTCTGACCCTCATCTCCATACAGTCAGTACATGTAACAGTCTGACCCTCATCTCCACACAGTCAGTACATGTAACAGTCTGACCCTCATCTCCATACAGTCAGTACATGTAACAGTCTGACCCTCATCTCCATACAGTCAGTACATGTAACAGTCTGACCCTCATCTCCATACAGTCTGACCCTCATCTCCACACAGTCTGACCCTCATCTCCACACAGTCAGTACATGTAACAGTCTGACCCTCATCTCCACACAGTCAGTACATGTAACAGTCTGACCCTCATCTCCATACAGTCAGTACATGTAACAGTATGACCCTCATCTCCATACAGTCAGTACATGTAACAGTCTGACCCTCATCTCCACACAGTCAGTACATGTAACAGTCTGACCCTCATCTCCATACAGTCAGTACATGTAACAGTATGACCCTCATCTCCATACAGTCAGTACATGTAACAGTCTGACCCTCATCTCCACACAGTCAGTACATGTAACAGTCTGACCCTCATCTCCCCACAGTCAGTACATGTAACAGTCTGACCCTCATCTCCATACAGTCAGTACATGTAACAGTCTGACCCTCATTTCCATACAGTCAGTACATGTAACAGGCTGACCCTCATCTCCACACAGTCAGTACATGTAACAGTCTGACCCTCATCTCCATACAGTCAGTACATGTAACAGTCTGACCCTCATCTCCATACAGTCTGACCCTCATCTCCACACAGTCAGTACATGTAACAGTCTGACCCTCATCTCCATACAGTCAGTACATGTAACAGTCTGACCCTCATCTCCACACAGTCAGTACATGTAACAGTCTGACCCTCATCTCCACACAGTCAGTACATGTAACAGTATGACCCTCATCTCCACACAGTCAGTACATGTAACAGTCTGACCCTCATCTCCACACAGTCAGTACATGTAACATTCTGACCCTCATCTCCACATAGTCAGTACATGTAACAGTCTGACCCTCATCTCCATACAGTCAGTACATGTAACAGTCTGACCCTCATCTCCATACAGTCAGTACATGTAACAGTCTGACCCTCATCTCCACACAGTCAGTACATGTAACAGTCTGACCCTCATCTCCATACAGTCAGTACATGTAACAGTCTGACCCTCATCTCCATACAGTCAGTACATGTAACAGTCTGACCCTCAGCTCCACACAGTCATTACATGTAACAGTCTGACCCTCATCTCCACACAGTCTGACCCTCATCTCCACACAGTCTGACCCTCATCTCCACACAGTCAGTACATGTAACAGTCTGACCCTCATCTCCACACAGTCAGTACATGTAACAGTCTGACCCTCATCTCCATACAGTCTGACCCTCATCTCCACACAGTCTGACCCTCATCTCCACACAGTCAGTACATGTAACAGTCTGACCCTCATCTCCACACAGTCAGTACATGTAACAGTCTGACCCTCATCTCCACACAGTCAGTACATGTAACAGTCTGACCCTCATCTCCATACAGTCAGTACATGTAACAGTCTGACCCTCATCTCCATACAGTCAGTACATGTAACAGTCTGACCCTCATCTCCATACAGTCAGTACATGTAACAGTCTGACCCTCATCTCCATACAGTCAGTACATGTAACAGTCTGACCCTCATCTCCACACAGTCAGTACATGTAACAGTCTGACCCTCATCTCCATACAGTCTGACCCTCATCTCCACACAGTCTGACCCTCATCTCCACACAGTCAGTACATGTAACAGTCTGACCCTCATCTCCATACAGTCTGACCCTCATCTCCACACAGTCAGTACATGTAACAGTCTGACCCTCATCTCCATACAGTCAGTACATGTAACAGTATGACCCTCATCTCAATACAGTCAGTACATGTAACAGTCTGACCCTCATCTCCATACAGTCAGTACATGTAACAGTCTGACCCTCATCTCCATACAGTCAGTACATGTAACAGTGTGACCCTCATCTCCATACAGTCAGTACATGTAACAGTCTGACCCTCATCTCCACACAGTCAGTACATGTAACAGTCTGACCCTCATCTCCATACAGTCTGACCCTCATCTCCACACAGTCTGACCCTCATCTCCACACAGTCAGTACATGTAACAGTCTGACCCTCATCTCCAAACAGTCTGACCCTCATCTCCACACAGTCAGTACATGTAACAGTCTGACCCTCATCTCAATACAGTCTGTACATGTAACAGTCTGACCCTCATCTCCACACAGTCAGTACATGTAACAGTCTGACCCTCATCTCCATACAGTCAGTACATGTAACAGTCTGACCCTCATCTCCATACAGTCAGTACATGTAACAGTCTGACCCTCATCTCCATACAGTCTGACCCTCATCTCCACACAGTCTGACCCTCATCTCCACACAGTCAGTACATGTAACAGTCTGACCCTCATCTCCACACAGTCAGTACATGTAACAGTCTGACCCTCATCTCCATACAGTCTGACCCTCATCTCCACACAGTCTGACCCTCATCTCCACACAGTCAGTACATGTAACAGTCTGACCCTCATCTCCACACAGTCAGTACATGTAACAGTCTGACCCTCATCTCCATACAGTCAGTACATGTAACAGTATGACCCTCATCTCCATACAGTCAGTACATGTAACAGTCTGACCCTCATCTCCACACAGTCAGTACATGTAACAGTCTGACCCTCATCTCCATACAGTCAGTACATGTAACAGTATGACCCTCATCTCCATACAGTCAGTACATGTAACAGTCTGACCCTCATCTCCACACAGTCAGTACATGTAACAGTCTGACCCTCATCTCCACACAGTCAGTACATGTAACAGTCTGACCCTCATCTCCATACAGTCAGTACATGTAACAGTCTGACCCTCATCTCCATACAGTCAGTACATGTAACAGTCTGACCCTCATTTCCATACAGTCAGTACATGTAACAGGCTGACCCTCATCTCCACACAGTCAGTACATGTAACAGTCTGACCCTCATCTCCACACAGTCAGTAAATGTAACAGTCTGACCCTCATCTCCATACAGTCAGTACATGTAACAGTCTGACCCTCATCTCCATACAGTCTGACCCTCATCTCCACACAGTCAGTACATGTAACAGTCTGACCCTCATCTCCATACAGTCAGTACATGTAACAGTCTGACCCTCATCTCCACACAGTCAGTACATGTAACAGTCTGACCCTCATCTCCACACAGTCAGTACATGTAACAGTCTGACCCTCATCTCCACACAGTCAGTACATGTAACAGTATGACCCTCATCTCCATACAGTCAGTACATATAACAGTCTGACCCTCATCTCCACACAGTCAGTACATGTAACAGTCTGACCCTCATCTCCATACAGTCAGTACATGTAACAGTCTGACCCTCATCTCCATACAGTCAGTACATGTAACAGTATGACCCTCATCTCCATACAGTCAGTACATGTAACAGTCTGACCCTCATCTCCACACAGTCAGTACATGTAACAGTCTGACCCTCATCTCCATACAGTCTGACCCTCATCTCCACACAGTCTGACCCTCATCTCCACACAGTCAGTACATGTAACAGTCTGACCCTCATCTCCATACAGTCTGACCCTCATCTCCACACAGTCAGTACATGTAACAGTCTGACCCTCATCTCCATACAGTCAGTACATGTAACAGTCTGACCCTCATCTCCATACAGTCAGTACATGTAACAGTCTGACCCTCATCTCCATACAGTCAGTACATGTAACAGTCTGACCCTCATCTCCACACAGTCAGTACATGTAACAGTCTGACCCTCATCTCCATACAGTCAGTACATGTAACAGTCTGACCCTCATCTCCATACAGTCTGACCCTCATCTCCACACAGTCTGACCCTCATCTCCACACAGTCAGTACATGTAACAGTCTGACCCTCATCTCCACACAGTCAGTACATGTAACAGTCTGACCCTCATCTCCATACAGTCAGTACATGTAACAGTATGACCCTCATCTCCATACAGTCAGTACATGTAACAGTCTGACCCTCATCTCCACACAGTCAGTACATGTAACAGTCTGACCCTCATCTCCATACAGTCAGTACATGTAACAGTATGACCCTCATCTCCATACAGTCAGTACATGTAACAGTCTGACCCTCATCTCCACACAGTCAGTACATGTAACAGTCTGACCCTCATCTCCCCACAGTCAGTACATGTAACAGTCTGACCCTCATCTCCATACAGTCAGTACATGTAACAGTCTGACCCTCATTTCCATACAGTCAGTACATGTAACAGGCTGACCCTCATCTCCACACAGTCAGTACATGTAACAGTCTGACCCTCATCTCCATACAGTCAGTACATGTAACAGTCTGACCCTCATCTCCATACAGTCTGACCCTCATCTCCACACAGTCAGTACATGTAACAGTCTGACCCTCATCTCCATACAGTCAGTACATGTAACAGTCTGACCCTCATCTCCACACAGTCAGTACATGTAACAGTCTGACCCTCATCTCCACACAGTCAGTACATGTAACAGTATGACCCTCATCTCCACACAGTCAGTACATGTAACAGTCTGACCCTCATCTCCACACAGTCAGTACATGTAACATTCTGACCCTCATCTCCACATAGTCAGTACATGTAACAGTCTGACCCTCATCTCCATACAGTCAGTACATGTAACAGTCTGACCCTCATCTCCATACAGTCAGTACATGTAACAGTCTGACCCTCATCTCCACACAGTCAGTACATGTAACAGTCTGACCCTCATCTCCATACAGTCAGTACATGTAACAGTCTGACCCTCATCTCCATACAGTCAGTACATGTAACAGTCTGACCCTCAGCTCCACACAGTCATTACATGTAACAGTCTGACCCTCATCTCCACACAGTCTGACCCTCATCTCCACACAGTCTGACCCTCATCTCCACACAGTCAGTACATGTAACAGTCTGACCCTCATCTCCACACAGTCAGTACATGTAACAGTCTGACCCTCATCTCCATACAGTCTGACCCTCATCTCCACACAGTCTGACCCTCATCTCCACACAGTCAGTACATGTAACAGTCTGACCCTCATCTCCACACAGTCAGTACATGTAACAGTCTGACCCTCATCTCCACACAGTCAGTACATGTAACAGTCTGACCCTCATCTCCATACAGTCAGTACATGTAACAGTCTGACCCTCATCTCCATACAGTCAGTACATGTAACAGTCTGACCCTCATCTCCATACAGTCAGTACATGTAACAGTCTGACCCTCATCTCCATACAGTCAGTACATGTAACAGTCTGACCCTCATCTCCACACAGTCAGTACATGTAACAGTCTGACCCTCATCTCCATACAGTCTGACCCTCATCTCCACACAGTCTGACCCTCATCTCCACACAGTCAGTACATGTAACAGTCTGACCCTCATCTCCATACAGTCTGACCCTCATCTCCACACAGTCAGTACATGTAACAGTCTGACCCTCATCTCCATACAGTCAGTACATGTAACAGTATGACCCTCATCTCAATACAGTCAGTACATGTAACAGTCTGACCCTCATCTCCATACAGTCAGTACATGTAACAGTCTGACCCTCATCTCCATACAGTCAGTACATGTAACAGTGTGACCCTCATCTCCATACAGTCAGTACATGTAACAGTCTGACCCTCATCTCCACACAGTCAGTACATGTAACAGTCTGACCCTCATCTCCATACAGTCTGACCCTCATCTCCACACAGTCTGACCCTCATCTCCACACAGTCAGTACATGTAACAGTCTGACCCTCATCTCCATACAGTCTGACCCTCATCTCCACACAGTCAGTACATGTAACAGTCTGACCCTCATCTCAATACAGTCAGTACATGTAACAGTCTGACCCTCATCTCCACACAGTCAGTACATGTAACAGTCTGACCCTCATCTCCATACAGTCAGTACATGTAACAGTCTGACCCTCATCTCCATACAGTCAGTACATGTAACAGTCTGACCCTCATCTCCATACAGTCTGACCCTCATCTCCACACAGTCTGACCCTCATCTCCACACAGTCAGTACATGTAACAGTCTGACCCTCATCTCCATACAGTCAGTACATGTAACAGTCTGACCCTCATCTCCATACAGTCTGACCCTCATCTCCACACAGTCTGACCCTCATCTCCACACAGTCAGTACATGTAACAGTCTGACCCTCATCTCCACACAGTCAGTACATGTAACAGTCTGACCCTCATCTCCATACAGTCAGTACATGTAACAGTATGACCCTCATCTCCATACAGTCAGTACATGTAACAGTCTGACCCTCATCTCCACACAGTCAGTACATGTAACAGTCTGACCCTCATCTCCATACAGTCAGTACATGTAACAGTATGACCCTCATCTCCATACAGTCAGTACATGTAACAGTCTGACCCTCATCTCCACACAGTCAGTACATGTAACAGTCTGACCCTCATCTCCACACAGTCAGTACATGTAACAGTCTGACCCTCATCTCCACACAGTCAGTACATGTAACAGTCTGACCCTCATCTCCATACAGTCAGTACATGTAACAGTCTGACCCTCATCTCCATACAGTCAGTACATGTAACAGTCTGACCCTCATTTCCATACAGTCAGTACATGTAACAGGCTGACCCTCATCTCCACACAGTCAGTACATGTAACAGTCTGACCCTCATCTCCACACAGTCAGTAAATGTAACAGTCTGACCCTCATCTCCATACAGTCAGTACATGTAACAGTCTGACCCTCATCTCCATACAGTCTGACCCTCATCTCCACACAGTCAGTACATGTAACAGTCTGACCCTCATCTCCATACAGTCAGTACATGTAACAGTCTGACCCTCATCTCCACACAGTCAGTACATGTAACAGTCTGACCCTCATCTCCACACAGTCAGTACATGTAACAGTCTGACCCTCATCTCCACACAGTCAGTACATGTAACAGTATGACCCTCATCTCCATACAGTCAGTACATATAACAGTCTGACCCTCATCTCCACACAGTCAGTACATGTAACAGTCTGACCCTCATCTCCATACAGTCAGTACATGTAACAGTCTGACCCTCATCTCCATACAGTCAGTACATGTAACAGTATGACCCTCATCTCCATACAGTCAGTACATGTAACAGTCTGACCCTCATCTCCATACAGTCAGTACATGTAACAGTCTGACCCTCAGCTCCACACAATCACTACATATAACAGTCTGACCCTCATCTCCACACAGTCAGTACATGTAACAGTCTGACCCTCATCTCCATACAGTCTGACCCTCATCTCCACACAGTCAGTACATGTAACAGTCTGACCCTCATCTCCATACAGTCAGTACATGTAACAGTCTGACCCTCATCTCCACACAGTCAGTACATGTAACAGTCTGACCCTCATCTCCATACAGTCAGTACATGTAACAGTCTGACCCTCATCTCCACACAGTCAGTACATGTAACAGTATGACCCTCATCTCCACACAGTCAGTACATGTACCAGTCTGACCCTCATCTCCACACAGTTAGTACATGTAACAGTCTGACCCTCATCTCCACACAGTCAGTACATGTAACAGTCTGACCCTCATCTCCACACAGTCAGTACATGTAACAGTCTGACCCTCATCTCCACACAGTCAGTACATGTAACAGTCTGACCCTCATCTCCACACAGTCAGTACATGTAACAGTCTGACCCTCATCTCCATACAGTCAGTACATGTAACAGTCTGACCCTCATCTCCATACAGTCAGTAAATGTAACAGTCTGACCCTCATCTCCATACAGTCAGTACATGTAACAGTCTGACCCTCATCTCCATACAGTCAGTACATGTAACAGTCTGACCCTCATCTCCATACAGTCAGTTCATGTAACAGTCTGACCCTCATCTCCATACAGTCAGTACATGTAACAGTCTGACCCTCATCTCCACACAGTCAGTACATGTAACAGTCTGACCCTCATCTCCATACAGTCTGACCCTCATCTCCACACAGTCTGACCCTCATCTCCACACAGTCAGTACATGTAACAGTCTGACCCTCATCTCCATACAGTCTGACCCTCATCTCCACACAGTCAGTACATGTAACAGTCTGACCCTCATCTCCATACAGTCAGTACATGTAACAGTATGACCCTCATCTCAATACAGTCAGTACATGTAACAGTCTGACCCTCATCTCCATACAGTCAGTACATGTAACAGTCTGACCCTCATCTCCATACAGTCAGTACATGTAACAGTCTGACCCTCATCTCCACACAGTCAGTACATGTAACAGTCTGACCCTCATCTCCATACAGTCAGTACATGTAACAGTCTGACCCTCATCTCCATACAGTCTGACCCTCATCTCCACACAGTCTGACCCTCATCTCCACACAGTCAGTACATGTAACAGTCTGACCCTCATCTCCACACAGTCAGTACATGTAACAGTCTGACCCTCATCTCCATACAGTCTGACCCTCATCTCCACACAGTCTGACCCTCATCTCCACACAGTCAGTACATGTAACAGTCTGACCCTCATCTCCACACAGTCAGTACATGTAACAGTCTGACCCTCATCTCCATACAGTCAGTACATGTAACAGTATGACCCTCATCTCCATACAGTCAGTACATGTAACAGTCTGACCCTCATCTCCACACAGTCAGTACATGTAACAGTCTGACCCTCATCTCCATACAGTCAGTACATGTAACAGTATGACCCTCATCTCCATACAGTCAGTACATGTAACAGTCTGACCCTCATCTCCACACAGTCAGTACATGTAACAGTCTGACCCTCATCTCCACACAGTCAGTACATGTAACAGTCTGACCCTCATCTCCACATAGTCAGTACATGTAACAGTCTGACCCTCATCTCCATACAGTCAGTACATGTAACAGTCTGACCCCTCATCTCCATACAGTCAGTACATGTAACAGTCTGACCCTCATTTCCATACAGTCAGTACATGTAACAGGCTGACCCTCATCTCCACACAGTCAGTACATGTAACAGTCTGACCCTCATCTCCACACAGTCAGTACATGTAACAGTCTGACCCTCATCTCGATACAGTCAGTACATGTAACAGTCTGACCCTCATCTCCATACAGTCTGACCCTCATCTCCACACAGTCAGTACATGTAACAGTCTGACCCTCATCTCCATACAGTCAGTACATGTAACAGTCTGACCCTCATCTCCACACAGTCAGTACATGTAACAGTCTGACCCTCATCTCCATACAGTCAGTACATGTAACAGTCTGACCCTCATCTCCATACAGTCAGTACATGTAACAGTATGACCCTCAACTCCATACAGTCAGTACATGTAACAGTCTGACCCTCATCTCCATACAGTCAGTACATGTAACAGTCTGACCCTCAGCTCTACACAATCACTACATATAACAGTCTGACCCTCATCTCCACACAGTCAGTACATGTAACAGTCTGACCCCCATCTCCATACAGTCAGTACATGTAACAGTCTGACCCTCATCTCCATACAGTCTGACCCTCATCTCCACACAGTCAGTACATGTAACAGTCTGACCCTCATCTCCATACAGTCAGTACATGTAACAGTCTGACCCTCATCTCCATACAGTCAGTACATGTAACAGTCTGACCCTCATCTCCACACAGTCAGTACATGTAACAGTCTGACCCTCATCTCCATACAGTCAGTACATGTAACAGTCTGACCCTCATCTCCACACAGTCAGTACATGTAACAGTATGACCCTCATCTCCACACAGTCAGTACATGTACCAGTCTGACCCTCATCTCCACACAGTTAGTACATGTAACAGTCTGACCCTCATCTCCACACAGTCAGTACATGTAACAGTCTGACCCTCATCTCCACACAGTCAGTACATGTAACAGTCTGACCCTCATCTCCACACAGTCAGTACATGTAACAGTCTGACCCTCATCTCCACACAGTCAGTACATGTAACAGTCTGACCCTCATCTCCATACAGTCAGTACATGTAACAGTCTGACCCTCATCTCCATACAGTCAGTACATGTAACAGTCTGACCCTCATCTCCATACAGTCAGTACATGTAACAGTCTGACCCTCATCTCCATACAGTCAGTACATGTAACAGTCTGACCCTCATCTCCACACAGTCAGTACATGTAACAGTCTGACCCTCATCTCCATACAGTCAGTACATGTAACAGTCTGACCCTCATCTCCATACAGTCAGTACATGTAACAGTCTGACCCTCATCTCCATACAGTCTGACCCTCATCTCCACACAGTCTGACCCTCATCTCCACACAGTCAGTACATGTAACAGTCTGACCCTCATCTCCACACAGTCAGTACATGTAACAGTCTGACCCTCATCTCCATACAGTCTGACCCTCATCTGCACACAGTCTGACCCTCATCTCCACACAGTCAGTACATGTAACAGTCTGACCCTCATCTCCACACACTCAGTACATGTAACAGTCTGACCCTCATCTCCATACAGTCAGTACATGTAACAGTCTGACCCTCATCTCCACACAGTCAGTACATGTAACAGTCTGACCCTCATCTCCATACAGTCAGTACATGTAACAGTATGACCCTCATCTCCATACAGTTAGTACATGTAACAGTCTGACCCTCATCTCCATACAGTCAGTACATGTAACAGTCTGACCCTCATCTCCATACAGTCAGTACATGTAACAGTCTGACCCTCATCTCCACACAGTCAGTACATGTAACAGTCTGACCCTCATCTCCACACAGTCAGTACATGTAACAGTCTGACCCTCATCTCCACACAGTCAGTACATGTAACAGTCTGACCCTCATCTCCATACAGTCAGTACATGTAACAGTCTGACCCTCATCTCCATACAGTCAGTACATGTAACAGTCTGACCCTCATCTCCATACAGTCAGTACATGTAACAGTCTGACCCTCATCTCCATACAGTCAGTACATGTAACAGTCTGACCCTCATCTCCACACAGTCAGTACATGTAACAGTCTGACCCTCATCTCCATACAGTCTGACCCTCATCTCCACACAGTCTGACCCTCATCTCCACACAGTCAGTACATGTAACAGTCTGACCCTCATCTCCATACAGTCTGACCCTCATCTCCACACAGTCAGTACATGTAACAGTCTGACCCTCATCTCCATACAGTCAGTACATGTAACAGTCTGACCCTCATCTCCATACAGTCAGTACATGTAACAGTCTGACCCTCATCTCCATACAGTCAGTACATGTAACAGTCTGACCCTCATCTCCACACAGTCAGTACATGTAACAGTCTGACCCTCATCTCCATACAGTCAGTACATGTAACAGTCTGACCCTCATCTCCATACAGTCTGACCCTCATCTCCACACAGTCTGACCCTCATCTCCACACAGTCAGTACATGTAACAGTCTGACCCTCATCTCCACACAGTCAGTACATGTAACAGTCTGACCCTAATCTCCATACAGTCAGTATATGTAACAGTATGACCCTCATCTCCATACAGTCAGTACATGTAACAGTCTGACCCTCATCTCCACACAGTCAGTACATGTAACAGTCTGACCCTCATCTCCATACAGTCAGTACATGTAACAGTATGACCCTCATCTCCATACAGTCAGTACATGTAACAGTTTGACCCTCATCTCCACACAGTCAGTACATGTAACAGTCTGACCCTCATCTCCCCACAGTCAGTACATGTAACAGTCTGACCCTCATCTCCATACAGTCAGTACATGTAACAGTCTGACCCTCATTTCCATACAGTCAGTACATGTAACAGGCTGACCCTCATCTCCACACAGTCAGTACATGTAACAGTCTGACCCTCATCTCCATACAGTCAGTACATGTAACAGTCTGACCCTCATCTCCATACAGTCTGACCCTCATCTCCACACAGTCAGTACATGTAACAGTCTGACCCTCATCTCCATACAGTCAATACATGTAACAGTCTGACCCTCATCTCCACACAGTCAGTACATGTAACAGTCTGACCCTCATCTCCACACAGTCAGTACATGTAACAGTATGACCCTCATCTCCACACAGTCAGTACATGTAACAGTCTGACCCTCATCTCCACACAGTCAGTACATGTAACAGTCTGACCCTCATCTCCACATAGTCAGTACATGTAACAGTCTGACCCTCATCTCCATACAGTCAGTACATGTAACAGTCTGACCCTCATCTCCATACAGTCAGTACATGTAACAGTCTGACCCTCATCTCCACAAAGTCAGTACATGTAACAGTCTGACCCTCATCTCCATACAGTCAGTACATGTAACAGTCTGACCCTCATCTCCATACAGTCAGTACATGTAACAGTCTGACCCTCAGCTCCACACAGTCATTACATGTAACAGTCTGACCCTCATCTCCACACAGTCTGACCCTCATCTCCACACAGTCAGTACATGTAACAGTCTGACCCTCATCTCCACACAGTCAGTACATGTAACAGTCTGACCCTCATCTCCATACAGTCAGTACATGTAACAGTATGACCCTCATCTCCATACAGTTAGTACATGTAACAGTCTGACCCTCATCTCCATACAGTCAGTACATGTAACAGTCTGACCCTCATCTCCATACTGTCAGTACATGTAACAGTCTGACCCTCATCTCCACACAGTCAGTACATGTAACAGTCTGACCCTCATCTCCACACAGTCAGTACATGTAACAGTCTGACCCTCATCTCCATACAGTCAGTACATGTAACAGTCTGACCCTCATCTCCATACAGTCAGTACATGTAACAGTCTGACCCTCATCTCCATACAGTCAGTACATGTAACAGTCTGACCCTCATCTCCATACAGTCAGTACATGTAACAGTCTGACCCTCATCTCCACACAGTCAGTACATGTAACAGTCTGACCCTCATCTCCATACAGTCAGTACATGTAACAGTCTGACCCTCATCTCCATACAGTCAGTACATGTAACAGTCTGACCCTCATCTCCATACAGTCTGACCCTCATCTCCACACAGTCTGACCCTCATCTCCACACAGTCAGTACATGTAACAGTCTGACCCTCATCTCCACACAGTCAGTACATGTAACAGTCTGACCCTCATCTCCATACAGTCTGACCCTCATCTCCACACAGTCTGACCCTCATCTCCACACAGTCAGTACATGTAACAGTCTGACCCTCATCTCCACACACTCAGTACATGTAACAGTCTGACCCTCATCTCCATACAATCAGTACATGTAACAGTATGACCCTCATCTCCATACAGTCAGTACATGTAACAGTCTGACCCTCATCTCCATACAGTCAGTACATGTAACAGTCTGACCCTCATCTCCACACAGTCAGTACATGTAACAGTCTGACCCTCATCTCCATACAGTCAGTACATGTAACAGTATGACCCTCATCTCCATACAGTCAGTACATGTAACAGTATGACCCTCATCTCCATACAGTTAGTACATGTAACAGTCTGACCCTCATCTCCACACAGTCAGTACATGTAACAGTCTGACCCTCATCTCCACACAGTCAGTACATGTAACAGTCTGACCCTCATCTCCATACAGTCAGTACATGTAACAGTCTGACCCTCATCTCCATACAGTCAGTACATGTAACAGTCTGACCCTCATCTCCATACAGTCAGTACATGTAACAGTCTGACCCTCATCTCCATACAGTCAGTACATGTAACAGTCTGACCCTCATCTCCACACAGTCAGTACATGTAACAGTCTGACCCTCATCTCCATACAGTCAGTACATGTAACAGTCTGACCCTCATCTCCATACAGTCAGTACATGTAACAGTCTGACCCTCATCTCCATACAGTCTGACCCTCATCTCCACACAGTCTGACCCTCATCTCCACACAGTCAGTACATGTAACAGTCTGACCCTCATCTCCACACAGTCAGTACATGTAACAGTCTGACCCTCATCTCCATACAGTCTGACCCTCATCTCCACACAGTCTGACCCTCATCTCCACACAGTCAGTACATGTAACAGTCTGACCCTCATCTCCACACACTCAGTACATGTAACAGTCTGACCCTCATCTCCATACAGTCAGTACATGTAACAGTATGACCCTCATCTCCATACAGTCAGTACATGTAACAGTCTGACCCTCATCTCCACACAGTCAGTACATGTAACAGTCTGACCCTCATCTCCATACAGTCAGTACATGTAACAGTATGACCCTCATCTCCATACAGTTAGTACATGTAACAGTCTGACCCTCATCTCCATACAGTCAGTACATGTAACAGTCTGACCCTCATCTCCATACAGTCAGTACATGTAACAGTCTGACCCTCATCTCCACACAGTCAGTACATGTAACAGTCTGACCCTCATCTCCACACAGTCAGTACATGTAACAGTCTGACCCTCATCTCCATACAGTCAGTACATGTAACAGTCTGACCCTCATCTCCATACAGTCAGTACATGTAACAGTCTGACCCTCATCTCCATACAGTCAGTACATGTAACAGTCTGACCCTCATCTCCATACAGTCAGTACATGTAACAGTCTGACCCTCATCTCCACACAGTCAGTACATGTAACAGTCTGACCCTCATCTCCATACAGTCTGACCCTCATCTCCACACAGTCTGACCCTCATCTCCACACAGTCAGTACATGTAACAGTCTGACCCTCATCTCCACACAGTCAGTACATGTAACAGTCTGACCCTCATCTCCATACAGTCTGACCCTCATCTCCACACAGTCTGACCCTCATCTCCACACAGTCAGTACATGTAACAGTCTGACCCTCATCTCCATACAGTCTGACCCTCATCTCCACACAGTCAGTACATGTAACAGTCTGACCCTCATCTCCATACAGTCAGTACATGTAACAGTCTGACCCTCATCTCCATACAGTCAGTACATGTAACAGTCTGACCCTCATCTCCATACAGTCAGTACATGTAACAGTCTGACCCTCATCTCCACACAGTCAGTACATGTAACAGTCTGACCCTCATCTCCATACAGTCAGTACATGTAAGAGTCTGACCGTCATCTCCATACAGTCAGTACATGTAACAGTCTGACCCTCATCTCCACACAGTCTGACCCTCATCTCCACACAGTCAGTACATGTAACAGTCTGACCCTCATCTCCATACAGTCTGACCCTCATCTCCACACAGTCAGTACATGTAACAGTCTGACCCTCATCTCCATACAGTCAGTACATGTAACAGTCTGACCCTCATCTCCATACAGTCAGTACATGTAACAGTCTGACCCTCATCTCCATACAGTCAGTACATGTAACAGTCTGACCCTCATCTCCACACAGTCAGTACATGTAACAGTCTGACCCTCATCTCCATACAGTCAGTACATGTAAGAGTCTGACCGTCATCTCCATACAGTCAGTACATGTAACAGTCTGACCCTCATCTCCATACAGTCTGACCCTCATCTCCACACAGTCTGACCCTCATCTCCACACAGTCAGTACATGTAACAGTCTGACCCTCATCTCCACACAGTCAGTACATGTAACAGTCTGACCCTCATCTCCATACAGTCAGTACATGTAACAGTATGACCCTCATCTCCATACAGTCAGTATATGTAACAGTCTGACCCTCATCTCCACACAGTCAGTACATGTAACAGTCTGACCCTCATCTCCATACAGTCAGTACATGTAACAGTATGACCCTCATCTCCATACAGTCAGTACATGTAACAGTCTGACCCTCATCTCCACACAGTCAGTACATGTAACAGTCTGACCCTCATCTCCATACAGTCAGTACATGTAACAGTCTGACCCTCATTTCCATACAGTCAGTACATGTAACAGGCTGACCCTCATCTCCACACAGTCAGTACATGTAACAGTCTGACCCTCATCTCCATACAGTCAGTACATGTAACAGTCTGACCCTCATCTCCATACAGTCTGACCCTCATCTCCACACAGTCAGTACATGTAACAGTCTGACCCTCATCTCCATACAGTCAGTACATGTAACAGTCTGACCCTCATCTCCACACAGTCAGTACATGTAACAGTCTGACCCTCATCTCCACACAGTCAGTACATGTAACAGTATGACCCTCATCTCCACACAGTCAGTACATGTAACAGTCTGACCCTCATCTCCACACAGTCAGTACATGTAACAGTCTGACCCTCATCTCCACATAGTCAGTACATGTAACAGTCTGACCCTCATCTCCATACAGTCAGTACATGTAACAGTCTGACCCTCATCTCCATACAGTCAGTACATGTAACAGTCTGACCCTCATCTCCACACAGTCAGTACATGTAACAGTCTGACCCTCATCTCCATACAGTCAGTACATGTAACAGTCTGACCCTCATCTCCATACAGTCAGTACATGTAACAGTCTGACCCTCAGCTCCACACAGTCATTACATGTAACAGTCTGACCCTCATCTCCACACAGTCTGACCCTCATCTCCACACAGTCAGTACATGTAACAGTCTGACCCTCATCTCCACACAGTCAGTACATGTAACAGTCTGACCCTCATCTCCATACAGTCAGTATATGTAACAGTATGACCCTCATCTCCATACAGTTAGTACATGTAACAGTCTGACCCTCATCTCCATACAGTCAGTACATGTAACAGTCTGACCCTCATCTCCATACTGTCAGTACATGTAACAGTCTGACCCTCATCTCCACACAGTCAGTACATGTAACAGTCTGACCCTCATCTCCACACAGTCAGTACATGTAACAGTCTGACCCTCATCTCCATACAGTCAGTACATGTAACAGTATGACCCTCATCTCCATACAGTTAGTACATGTAACAGTCTGACCATCATCTCCATACAGTCAGTACATGTAACAGTCTGACCCTCATCTCCACACAGTCAGTACATGTAACAGTCTGACCCTCATCTCCACACAGTTAGTACATGTAACAGTCTGACCCTCATCTCCACACAGTCAGTACATGTAACAGTCTGACCCTCATCTCCACACAGTCAGTACTTGTAACAGTCTGACCCTCATCTCCACACAGTCAGTACATGTAACAGTCTGACCCTCATCTCCACACAGTCAGTACATGTAACTGTCTGACCCTCATCTCCATACAGTCAGTACATTTAACAGTCTGACCCTCATCTCCATACAGTCAGTACATGTAACAGTCTGACCCTCATCTCCATACAGTCAGTACATGTAACAGTCTGACCCTCATCTCCATACAGTCAGTACATGTAACAGTCTGACCCTCATCTCCACACAGTCAGTACATGTAACAGTCTGACCCTCATCTCCATACAGTCTGACCCTCATCTCCACACAGTCTGACCCTCATCTCCACACAGTCAGTACATGTAACAGTCTGACCCTCATCTCCATACAGTCTGACCCTCATCTCCACACAGTCTGACCCTCATCTCCACACAGTCAGTACATGTAACAGTCTGACCCTCATCTCCACACAGTCAGTACATATAACAGTCTGACCCTCATCTCCACACAGTCAGTACATGTAACAGTCTGACCCTCATCTCCATACAGTCAGTACATGTAACAGTCTGACCCTCATCTCCATACAGTCAGTACATGTAACAGTCTGACCCTCATCTCCATACAGTCAGTACATGTAACAGTCTGACCCTCATCTCCATACAGTCAGTACATGTAACAGTCTGACCCTCATCTCCACACAGTCAGTACATTTAACAGTCTGACCCTCATCTCCATACAGTCTGACCCTCATCTCCACACAGTCTGACCCTCGTCTCCACACAGTCAGTACATGTAACAGTCTGACCCTCATCTCCATACAGTCTGACCCTCATCTCCACACAGTCAGTACATGTAACAGTCTGACCCTCATCTCCATACAGTCAGTACATGTAACAGTATGACCCTCATCTCAATACAGTCAGTACATGTAACAGTCTGACCCTCATCTCCATACAGTCAGTACATGTAACAGTCTGACCCTCATCTCCATACAGTCAGTACATGTAACAGTCTGACCCTCATCTCCACACAGTCAGTACATGTAACAGTCTGACCCTCATCTCCATACAGTCAGTACATGTAACAGTCTGACCCTCATCTCCATACAGTCAGTACATGTAACAGTCTGACCCTCATCTCCATACAGTCTGACCCTCATCTCCACACAGTCTGACCCTCATCTCCACACAGTCAGTACATGTAACAGTCTGACCCTCATCTCCACACAGTCAGTACATGTAACAGTCTGACCCTCATCTCCATACAGTCTGACCCTCATCTCCACACAGTCTGACCCTCATCTCCACACAGTCAGTACATGTAACAGTCTGACCCTCATCTCCACACAGTCAGTACATGTAACAGTCTGACCCTCATCTCCATACAGTCAGTACATGTAACAGTCTGACCCTCATCTCCATACAGTCTGACCCTCATCTCCACACAGTCTGACCCTCATCTCCACACAGTCAGTACATGTAACAGTCTGACCCTCATCTCCACACAGTCAGTACATGTAACAGTCTGACCCTCATCTCCATACAGTCTGACCCTCATCTCCACACAGTCTGACCCTCATCTCCACACAGTCAGTACATGTAACAGTCTGACCCTCATCTCCAAACAGTCAGTACATGTAACAGTCTGACCCTCATCTCCACACAGTCAATACATGTAACAGTCTGACCCTCATCTCCACACAGTCAGTACATGTAACAGTCTGACCCTCATCTCCATACAGTCAGTACATGTAACAGTCTGACCCTCATCTCCATACAGTCAGTACATGTAACAGTCTGACCCTCATCTCCACACAGTCAGTACATGTAACAGTCTGACCCTCATCTCCACACAGTCAGTACATGTAACAGTCTGACCCTCATCTCCACACAGTCAGTACATGTAACAGTCTGACCCTCATCTCCATACAGTCAGTACATGTAACAGTCTGACCCTCATCTCCACACAGTCAGTACATGTAACAGTCTGACCCTCATCTCCACACGGTCAGTACATGTAACAGTCTGACCCTCATCTCCATACAGTCAGTACATGTAACAGTCTGACCCTCATCTCCATACAGTCTGACCCTCATCTCCACACAGTCAGTACATGTAACAGTCTGACCCTCATCTCCATACAGTCAGTACATGTAACAGTCTGACCCTCATCTCCACACAGTCAGTACATGTAACAGTCTGACCCTCATCTCCACACAGTCAGTACATGTAACAGTATGACCCTCATCTCCATACAGTCAGTACATGTAACAGTCTGACCCTCATCTCCACACAGTCAGTACATGTAACAGTCTGACCCTCATCTCCATACAGTCAGTACATGTAACAGTCTGACCCTCATCTCCATACAGTCAGTACATGTAACAGTATGACCCTCATCTCCATACAGTCAGTACATGTAACAGTCTGACCCTCATCTCCATACAGTCAGTACATGTAACAGTCTGACCCTCAGCTCCACACAATCACTACATATAACAGTCTGACCCTCATCTCCACACAGTCAGTACATGTAACAGTCTGACCCTCATCTCCATACAGTCAGTATATGTAACAGTCTGACCCTCATCTCCATACAGTCTGACCCTCATCTCCATACAGTCAGTACATGTAACAGTCTGACCCTCATCTCCATACAGTCAGTACATGTAACAGTCTGACCCTCATCTCCACACAGTCAGTACATGTAACAGTCTGACCCTCATCTCCATACAGTCAGTACATGTAACAGTCTGACCCTCATCTCCATACAGTCAGTACATGTAACAGTCTGACCCTCATCTCCATACAGTCTGACCCTCATCTCCACACAGTCTGACCCTCATCTCCACACAGTCAGTACATATAACAGTCTGACCCTCATCTCCACACAGTCAGTACATGTAACAGTCTGACCCTAATCTCCATACAGTCTGACCCTCATCTCCACACAGTCAGTACATGTAACAGTCTGACCCTCATCTCCATACAGTCAGTACATGTAACAGTATGACCCTCATCTCCATACAGTCAGTACATGTAACAGTCTGACCCTCATCTCCATACAGTCAGTACATGTAACAGTCTGACCCTCATCTCCATACAGTCAGTACATGTAACAGTCTGACCCTCATCTCCACACAGTCAGTACATGTAACAGTCTGACCCTCATCTCCATACAGTCAGTACATGTAACAGTCTGACCCTCATCTCCATACAGTCAGTACATGTAACAGTCTGACCCTCATCTCCATACAGTCGGACCCTCATCTCCACACAGTCTGACCCTCATCTCCACACAGTCAGTACATGTAACAGTCTGACCCTCATCTCCATACAGTCTGACCCTCATCTCCACACAGTCAGTACATGTAACAGTCTGACCCTCATCTCCATACAGTCAGTACATGTAACAGTATGACCCTCATCTCCATACAGTCAGTACATGTAACAGTCTGACCCTCATCTCCATACAGTCAGTACATGTAACAGTCTGACCCTCATCTCCATACAGTCAGTACATGTAACAGTCTGACCCTCATCTCCACACAGTCAGTACATGTAACAGTCTGACCCTCATCTCCATACAGTCAGTACATGTAACAGTCTGACCCTCATCTCCATACAGTCAGTACATGTAACAGTCTGACCCTCATCTCCATACAGTCTGACCCTCATCTCCACACAGTCTGACCCTCATCTCCACACAGTCAGTACATGTAACAGTCTGACCCTCATCTCCACACAGTCAGTACATGTAACAGTCTGACCCTCATCTCCATACAGTCTGACCCTCATCTCCACACAGTCTGACCCTCATCTCCACACAGTCAGTACATGTAACAGTCTGACCCTCATCTCCACACAGTCAGTACATGTAACAGTCTGACCCTCATCTCCATACAGTCAGTACATGTAACAGTCTGACCCTCATCTCCACACAGTCAGTACATGTAACAGTCTGACCCTCATCTCCATACAGTCAGTACATGTAACAGTCTGACCCTCATCTCCACACAGTCAGTACATGTAACAGTCTGACCCTCATCTCCACACATTCAGTACATGTAACAGTCTGACCCTCATCTCCACATAGTCAGTACATGTAACAGTCTGACCCTCATCTCCATACAGTCAGTACATGTAACAGGCTGACCCTCATCTCCACACAGTCAGTACATGTAACAGTCTGACCCTCATCTCCACACAGTCAGTACATGTAACAGTCTGACCCTCATCTCCATACAGTCAGTACATGTAACTGTCTGACCCTCATCTCCACACAGTCAGTACATGTAACAGTCTGACCCTCATCTCCACACAGTCAGTACATGTAACAGTCTGACCCTCATCTCCATACAGTCAGTACATGTAACAGTCTGACCCTCATCTCCACACAGTCAGTACATGTAACAGTCTGACCCTCATCTCCATACAGTCAGTACATGTAACAGTCTGATCCTCATCTCCATACAGTCAGTACATGTAACAGTATGACCCTCATCTCCATACAGTCAGTACATGTAACAGTCTGACCCTCATCTCCATACAGTCAGTACATGTAACAGTCTGACCCTCAGCTCCACACAATCACTACATATAACAGTCTGACCCTCATCTCCACACAGTCAGTACATGTAACAGTCTGACCCTCATCTCCATACAGTCAGTACATGTAACAGTCTGACCCTCATCTCCATACAGTCTGACCCTCATCTCCACACAGTCAGTACATGTAACAGTCTGACCCTCATCTCCATACAGTCAGTACATGTAACAGTCTGACCCTCATCTCCACACAGTCAGTACATGTAACAGTATCACCCTCATCTCCACACAGTCAGTACATGTACCAGTCTGACCCTCATCTCCACACAGTCAGTACATGTAACAGTCTGACCCTCATCTCCACACAGTCAGTACATGTAACAGTCTGACCCTCATCTCCACACAGTCAGTACATGTAACAGTCTGACCCTCATCTCCACACAGTCAGTACATGTAACAGTCTGACCCTCATCTACATACAGTCAGTACATGTAACAGTCTGACCCTCATCTCCATACAGTCAGTACATGTAACAGTCTGACCCTCATCTCCATACAGTCAGTACATGTAACAGTCTGACCCTCATCTCCATACAGTCAGTACATGTAACAGTCTGACCCTCATCTCCACACAGTCAGTACATGTAACAGTCTGACCCTCATCTCCATACAGTCAGTACATGTAACAGTCTGACCCTCATCTCCATACAGTCAGTACATGTAACAGTCTGACCCTCATCTCCATACAATCTGACCCTCATCTCCACACAGTCTGACCCTCATCTCCACACAGTCAGTACATGTAACAGTCTGACCCTCATCTCCACACAGTCAGTACATGTAACAGTCTGACCCTCATCTCCATAAAGTCTGACCCTCATCTCCACACAGTCTGACCCTCATCTCCACACAGTCAGTACATGTAACAGTCTGACCCTCATCTCCACACAGTCAGTACATGTAACAGTCTGACCCTCATCTCCATAAAGTCTGACCCTCATCTCCACACAGTCTGACCCTCATCTCCACACAGTCAGTACATGTAACAGTCTGACCCTCATCTCCACACAGTCAGTACATGTAACAGTCTGACCCTCATCTCCACACAGTCAGTACATGTAACAGTCTGACCCTCATTTCCATACAGTCAGTACATGTAACAGGCTGACCCTCATCTCCACACAGTCAGTACATGTAACAGTCTGACCCTCATCTCCACACAGTCAGTACATGTAACAGTCTGACCCTCATCTCCACATAGTCAGTACATGTAACAGTCTGACCCTCATCTCCATACAGTCAGTACATGTAACAGTCTGACCCTCATCTCCATACAGTCAGTACATGTAACAGTCTGACCCTCATCTCCACACAGTCAGTACATGTAACAGTCTGACCCTCATCTCCATACAGTCAGTACATGTAACAGTCTGACCCTCATCTCCATACAGTCAGTACATGTAACAGTCTGACCCTCAGCTCCACACAGTCAGTACATGTAACAGTCTGACCCTCATCTCCTCACAGTCTGACCCTCATCTCCACACAGTCAGTACATGTAACAGTCTGACCCTCATCTCCACACAGTCAGTACATGTAACAGTCTGATGCTCATCTCCATACAGTCAGTACATGTAACAGTATGACCCTCATCTCCATACAGTTAGTACATGTAACAGTCTGACCCTCATCTCCACACAGTCAGTACATGTAACAGTCTGACCCTCATCTCCATACAGTCAGTACATGTAACAGTCTGACCCTCATCTCCACACAGTCAGTACATGTAACAGTCTGACCCTCATCTCCACACAGTCAGTACATGTAACAGTCTGACCCTCTTCTCCACACAGTCAGTACATGTAACAGTCTGACCCTCATCTCCACACAGTCAGTACATGTAACAGTCTGACCCTCATCTCCACACAGTCAGTACATGTAACAGTCTGACCCTCATCTCCATACAGTCAGTACATGTAACAGTCTGACCCTCATCTCCATACAGTCAGTACATGTAACAGTCTGACCCTCATCTCCATACAGTCAGTACATGTAACAGTCTGACCCTCATCTCCATACAGTCAGTACATGTAACAGTCTGACCCTCATCTCCACACAGTCAGTACATGTAACAGTCTGACCCTCATCTCCATACAGTCTGACCCTCATCTCCACACAGTCTGACCCTCATCTCCACACAGTCAGTACATGTAACAGTCTGACCCTCATCTCCATACAGTCTGACCCTCATCTCCACACAGTCTGACCCTCATCTCCACACAGTCAGTACATGTAACAGTCTGACCCTCATCTCCACACAGTCAGTACATATAACAGTCTGACCCTCATCTCCACACAGTCAGTACATGTAACAGTCTGACCCTCATCTCCATACAGTCAGTACATGTAACAGTCTGACCCTCATCTCCATACAGTCAGTACATGTAACAGTCTGACCCTCATCTCCATACAGTCAGTACATGTAACAGTCTGACCCTCATCTCCATACAGTCAGTACATGTAACAGTCTGACCCTCATCTCCACACAGTCAGTACATGTAACAGTCTGACCCTCATCTCCATACAGTCTGACCCTCATCTCCACACAGTCTGACCCTCGTCTCCACACAGTCAGTACATGTAACAGTCTGACCCTCATCTCCATACAGTCTGACCCTCATCTCCACACAGTCAGTACATGTAACAGTCTGACCCTCATCTCCATACAGTCAGTACATGTAACAGTATGACCCTCATCTCAATACAGTCAGTACATGTAACAGTCTGACCCTCATCTCCATACAGTCAGTACATGTAACAGTCTGACCCTCATCTCCATACAGTCAGTACATGTAACAGTCTGACCCTCATCTCCACACAGTCAGTACATGTAACAGTCTGACCCTCATCTCCATACAGTCAGTACATGTAACAGTCTGACCCTCATCTCCATACAGTCAGTACATGTAACAGTCTGACCCTCATCTCCATACAGTCTGACCCTCATCTCCACACAGTCTGACCCTCATCTCCACACAGTCAGTACATGTAACAGTCTGACCCTCATCTCCACACAGTCAGTACATGTAACAGTCTGACCCTCATCTCCATACAGTCTGACCCTCATCTCCACACAGTCTGACCCTCATCTCCACACAGTCAGTACATGTAACAGTCTGACCCTCATCTCCACACAGTCAGTACATGTAACAGTCTGACCCTCATCTCCATACAGTCAGTACATGTAACAGTCTGACCCTCATCTCCATACAGTCTGACCCTCATCTCCACACAGTCTGACCCTCATCTCCACACAGTCAGTACATGTAACAGTCTGACCCTCATCTCCACACAGTCAGTACATGTAACAGTCTGACCCTCATCTCCATACAGTCTGACCCTCATCTCCACACAGTCTGACCCTCATCTCCACACAGTCAGTACATGTAACAGTCTGACCCTCATCTCCACACAGTCAGTACATGTAACAGTCTGACCCTCATCTCCACACAGTCAGTACATGTAACAGTCTGACCCTCATCTCCACACAGTCAGTACATGTAACAGTCTGACCCTCATCTCCATACAGTCAGTACATGTAACAGTATGACCCTCATCTCCATACAGTCAGTACATGTAACAGTCTGACCCTCATCTCCACACAGTCAGTACATGTAACAGTCTGACCCTCATCTCCACACAGTCAGTACATGTAACAGTCTGACCCTCATCTCCACACAGTCAGTACATGTAACAGTCTGACCCTCATCTCCATACAGTCAGTACATGTAACAGTCTGACCCTCATCTCCACACAGTCAGTACATGTAACAGTCTGACCCTCATCTCCACACAGTCAGTACATGTAACAGTCTGACCCTCATCTCCATACAGTCAGTACATGTAACAGTCTGACCCTCATCTCCATACAGTCTGACCCTCATCTCCACACAGTCAGTACATGTAACAGTCTGACCCTCATCTCCATACAGTCAGTACATGTAACAGTCTGACCCTCATCTCCACACAGTCAGTACATGTAACAGTCTGACCCTCATCTCCACACAGTCAGTACATGTAACAGTATGACCCTCATCTACATACAGTCAGTACATGTAACAGTCTGACCCTCATCTCCACACAGTCAGTACATGTAACAGTCTGACCCTCATCTCCATACAGTCAGTACATGTAACAGTCTGACCCTCATCTCCATACAGTCAGTACATGTAACAGTATGACCCTCATCTCCATACAGTCAGTACATGTAACAGTCTGACCCTCAGCTCCACACAATCACTACATATAACAGTCTGACCCTCATCTCCACACAGTCAGTACATGTAACAGTCTGACCCTCATCTCCATACAGTCAGTATATGTAACAGTCTGACCCTCATCTCCATACAGTCTGACCCTCATCTCCACACAGTCAGTACATGTAACAGTCTGACCCTCATCTCCATACAGTCAGTACATGTAACAGTCTGACCCTCATCTCCATACAGTCAGTACATGTAACAGTCTGACCCTCATCTCCACACAGTCAGTACATGTAACAGTCTGACCCTCATCTCCATACAGTCAGTACATGTAACAGTCTGACCCTCATCTCCACACAGTCAGTACATGTAACAGTATGACCCTCATCTCCACACAGTCTGACCCTCATCTCCACACAGTCAGTACATGTAATAGTCTGACCCTCATCTCCACACAGTCAGTACATGTAACAGTCTGACCCTCATCTCCATACAGTCTGACCCTCATCTCCACACAGTCTGACCCTCATCTCCACACAGTCAGTACATGTAACAGTCTGACCCTCATCTCCACACAGTCAGTACATGTAACAGTCTGACCCTCATCTCCATACAGTCAGTACATGTAACAGTATGACCCTCATCTCCATACAGTCAGTACATGTAACAGTCTGACCCTCATCTCCACACAGTCAGTACATGTAACAGTCTGACCCTCATCTCCATACAGTCAGTACATGTAACAGTATGACCCTCATCTCCATACAGTCAGTACATGTAACAGTCTGACCCTCATCTCCATACAGTCAGTACATGTAACAGTCTGACCCTCATCTCCATACAGTCTGACCCTCATCTCCACACAGTCAGTACATGTAACAGTCTGACCCTCATCTCCATACAGTCAGTACATGTAACAGTCTGACCCTCATCTCCACACAGTCAGTACATGTAACAGTCTGACCCTCATCTCCACACAGTCAGTACATGTAACAGTATGACCCTCATCTCCACACAGTCAGTACATGTAACAGTCTGACCCTCATCTCCACACAGTCAGTACATGTAACAGTCTGACCCTCATCTCCACACAATCACTACATATAACAGTCTGACCCTCATCTCCATACAGTCAGTACATGTAACAGTCTGACCCTCATCTCCATACAGTCTGACCCTCATCTCCACACAGTCAGTACATGTAACAGTCTGACCCTCATCTCCATACAGTCAGTACATGTAACAGTCTGACCCTCATCTCCACACAGTCAGTACATGTAACAGTCTGACCCTCATCTCCATACAGTCAGTACATGTAACACTGGACTCTTCAACTCCCTTTTAGAGCATTGTTGTAGATGAGAACGTGTTCCCAGTCAACTTACCTTCTATAACAAGGTGTCACACTTTATCTCAATAGGCACCTTATGCATGTACTGTGTGTGTGTGTGTGTGTGTGTGTGTGTTCGCGCTCAACAGGCAATCGGTAACATTTCTTCCTATAACATTTCCTAAGTGACAAAACACATGCCTGTTGACTCACTGCAGGGAAGCATCTATTACCTAAAGTTGACAAACAAACAAACGAGACAAACATCAACACTGACAGAGAATAGCGACACTACTTTCTCTGATGTTTACTCATCTATATCGCCCAGCAGCCCTGTACATATTTCTATAACAACACCACACAACCTGGTCCTCCTGTATCTAGGGCTATATAGGACAGGGTACTAGAGAGTTACTGTCCATTAATACATCCAGTTTTAATGTTGTTTATTTGTATGCAGATCAGAGGTAAATGTATTCCTCTCCTACAGGGGCTGACACCTCATCTCTATTCATATCTGCACTGTTAATTAGCATTTTCCCACTGATCTCCTTTGTGGAGCGGAAACAGTTCTCTCTCTATATATATATATATATATATATATAGAGAGAGAGAGAGAGAGAGAGAGAGAGAGAGAGAGAACTGTTTCTCTCTCTATATATACAGTGCCTTGCGAAAGTATTCGGCCCCTTTGAACTTTGCGACCTTTTGCCACATTTCAGGCTTCAAACATAAAGATATAAAACTGTATTTTTTTGTGAAGAATCAACAACAAGTGGGACACAATCATGAAGTGGAACGACATTTATTGGATATTTCAAACTTTTTTAACAAATAAAAAACTCAAATTGGGCGTGCAAAATTATTCAGCCCCCTTAAGTTAATACTTTGTAGCGCCACCTTTTGCTGCGATGTAACGGTTTTCATATAGTGAAGGAGAGTCGGACCAAACTGCAGCGTGTCGATTGCGATCCATGTTTATTTAAACAAACGTAAACACGACTAAACACGAACTCTACAAAACAATAAACGAAACGAAAACCGCCTATACTTGTGTCAACTAACATCAAACAAGGACATCAAGACACTCAGGACAATCACCCACGACACACTCAAATAATATGGCTGCCTAAATATGGTTCCCAATCAGAGACAACGATAAACGCCTGCCTCTGATTGAGAACCACTTCAGACAGCCATAGACTTAGCTAGAACACCCCACTAGCTACAATCCCCATACATACACACCACATACAAAAACCCATGCCACACCCTGGCCTGACCCAATACATGAAGAAAAACACAAAATACTTAGACCAGGGCGTGACATGCGATTACAGCTGTAAGTCGCTTGGGGTATGTCTCTATCAGTTTTGCACATCGAGAGACTGAATTTTTTTCCCATTCCTCCTTGCAAAACAGCTCGAGCTCAGTGAGGTTGGATGGAGAGCATTTGTGAACAGCAGTTTTCAGTTCTTTCCACAGATTCTCGATTGGATTCAGGTCTGGACTTTGACTTGGCCATTCCAACACCTGGATATGTTTATTTTTGAACCATTCTATTGTAGATTTTGCTTTATGTTTTGGATCATTGTCTTGTTGGAAGACAAATCTCCGTCCCAGTCTCAGGTCTTTTGCAGACTCCATCAGGTTTTCTTCCAGAATGGTCCTGTATTTGGCTCCATCCATCTTCCCATCAATTTTAACCATCTTCCCTGTCCCTGCTGAAGAAAAGCAGGCCCAAACCATGATGCTGCCACCACCATGTTTGACAGTGGGGATGGTGTGTTCAGCTGTGTTGTTTTTACGCCAAACATAACGTTTTGCATTGTTGCCAAAAAGTTCAATTTTGGTTTCATCTGACCAGAGCACCTTCTTCCACATGTTTGGTGTGTCTCCCAGGTGGCTTGTGGCAAACTTTAAACAACACTTTTTATGGATATCTTTAAGAAATGGCTTTCTTCTTGCCACTCTTCCATAAATGCCAGATTTGTGCAATATACGACTGATTGTTGTCCTATGGACAGAGTCTCCCACCTCAGCTGTAGATCTCTGCAGTTCATCCAGAGTGATCATGGACCTCTTGGCTGCATCTCTGATCAGTCTTCTCCTTGTATGAGCTGAAAGTTTAGAGGGACGGCCAGGTCTTGGTAGATTTGCAGTGGTCTGATACTCCTTCCATTTCAATATTATCGCTTGCACAGTGCTCCTTGGGATGTTTAAAGCTTGGGAAATCTTTTTGTATCCAAATCCGACTTCTTCACAACAGTATCTCGGACCTGCCTGGTGTGTTCCTTGTTCTTCATGATGCTCTCTGCGCTTTTAACGGACCTCTGAGACTATCACAGTGCAGGTGCATTTATACGGAGACTTGATTACACACAGGTGGATTGTATTTATCATCATTAGTCATTTAGGTCAACATTGGATCATTCAGAGATCCTCACTTAACTTCTGGAGAGAGTTTGCTGCACTGAAAGTAAAGGGGCTGAATAATTTTGCACGCCCAATTTTTCAGTTTTTGATTTGTTAAAAAAGTTTGAAATATCCAATAAATGTCGTTCCACTTCATGATTGTGTCCCACTTGTTGTTGATTCTTCACAAAAAAATACAGTTTTATATCTTTATGTTTGAAGCCTGAAATGTGGCAAAAGGTCGCAAAGTTCAAGGGGGCCGAATACTTTCGCAAGGCACTGTATATACAGTATATACAGTATATATATATATATTTGTTTTGGTGTGTTTATTTTGTACACTGCTAAGGGATTGTTTTTATTCTATTTAAAAACCTCTGACAAAAAAGAGCTTTACGTTTGATAACGGGCCGAGCGAACACATCGTTCCTGCTTGATAGCCTACAAGTTAATTATATAAATAAATTGCTTTCTGAGCGAGTGATGTCGTCCAAGGTCACAACCCTAACCCTACTACTCGTTTTAATGATGCATGCAGTGGAGTAGGCTATTTGCCGGGTGTCTCAGCGGAGGTCAATTGATTAGCATTTACATGTTCTTTGATATATTGCTCATCAACAATGCAGCCAATGCCGTTGACTGACTCGTCAATGGAATAAAAGGCAGTTCAGACCTATGTGATTGTTACAGTACAATAGACCCCCCTCCTCCCTCCCTCCAATCCACACCACGGGTCCCAAATGCCCACCATTCCCTTTAGGGTGCACTACATTTGACCATAGGCACGTGGCAAAGTAGTGCACTATAAAGGGAATAGGATGCCATTTGGGGCACAGCCGCAGTGAAGTATGGCTCCGTTATGCATTCTCCCTGTTTTTTTTTATCTCCATTATGTTGCCTTTAGTAAATGTATGCATCCAGGTGACTTTATAAAACTGATAAAAATCCCCCGCTCCAGTTTTCTACATCCAGGTGACTTTATAAAAGCGCTGAAAATCCACCTCTCCAGTTTTCTACATCCAGGTGACTTTATAAAACGGATCAAATCCCCCGCTCCAGTTTTCTACATCCAGGTGACTTTATAAAACGGATCAAATCCCCCGCTCCAGTTTTCCACATCCAGGTGACTTAATAAAACTGATCAAATCCCCCGCTCCAGTTTTCTACATCCAGGTGACTTTATAAAACGGATCAAATCCCCCGCTCCAGTTTTCTACATCCAGGTGACTTTATAAAACGGATCAAATCCCCCGCTCCAGTTTTCTACATCCAGGTGACTTTATAAAACGGATCAAATCCCCCGCTCCAGTTTTCTACATCCAGGTGACTTTATAAAACGGATCAAATCCCCCGCTCCAGTTTTCCACATCCAGGTGACTTTATAAAACGGATCAAATCCCCCGCTCCAGTTTTCTACATCCAGGTGACTTTATAAAACGGATCAAATCCCCCGCTCCAGTTTTCTACATCCAGGTGACTTTATAAAACGGATCAAATCCCCCGCTCCAGTTTTCTACATCCAGGTGACTTTATAAAAGCGCTGAAAATCCACCTCTCCAGTTTTCTACATCCAGGTGACTTTATAAAACTGATCAAATCCCCCGCTCCAGTTTTCTACATCCAGGTGACTTTATAAAACTGATCAAATCCCCCACTCCAGTTTTCTACATCCAGGTGACTTTATAAAACGGATCAAATCCCCCGCTCCAGTTTTCTACATCCAGGTGACTTTATAAAACTGATCAAATCCCCCGCTCCAGTATTCTACATCCAGGTGACTTTATAAAACTGATCAAATCCCCCGCTCCAGTTTTCTACATCCAGGTGACTTTATAAAACTGATCAAATCCCCCGCTCCAGTTTACATCCAGGTGACTTTATAAAACTGATCAAATCCCCCTCTCCAGTTTTCCACATCCAGGTGACTTTATAAAACTGATCAAATCCCCCGCTCCAGTTTTCTACATCCAGGTGACTTTATAAAACTGATCAAATCCCCCGCTCCAGTTTTCTACATCTAGGTGACTTTATAAAACGGATCAAATCCCCCGCTCCAGTTTTCTACATCCAGGTGACTTTATAAAACGGATCAAATCCCCCGCTCCAGTTTTCTACATCCAGGTGACATTATAAAACGGATCAAATCCCCCGCTCCAGTTTTCTACATCCAGGTGACTTTATAAAACTGATCAAATCCCCCGCTCCAGTTTTCCACATCCAGGTGACTTTATAAAACGGATCAAATCCCCCGCTCCAGTTTTCTACATCCAGGTGACTTTATAAAACGGATCAAATCCCCCGCTCCAGTTTTCTACATCCAGGTGACTTTATAAAAGCGCTGAAAATCCACCTCTCCAGTTTTCTACATCCAGGTGACTTTATAAAACTGATCAAATCCCCCGCTCCAGTTTTCTACATCCAGGTGACTTTATAAAACTGATCAAATCCCCCGCTCCAGTTTTCCACATCCAGGTGACTTTATAAAACTGATCAAATCCCCCGCTCCAGTTTTCCACATCCAGGTGACTTTATAAAACTGATCAAATCCCCCACTCCAGTTTTCTACATCCAGGTGACTTTATAAAACGGATCAAATCCCCCGCTCCAGTTTTCTACATCCAGGTGACTTTATAAAACTGATCAAATCCCCCGCTCCAGTATTCTACATCCAGGTGACTTTATAAAACTGATCAAATCCCCCGCTCCAGTTTTCTACATCCAGGTGACTTTATAAAACTGATCAAATCCCCCGCTCCAGTTTACATCCAGGTGACTTTATAAAACTGATCAAATCTACCTCTCCAGTTTTCCACATCCAGGTGACTTTAGAAAACTGATCAAATCCCCCGCTCCAGTTTTCTACATCCAGGTGACTTTATAAAACAGATCAAATCACCCGCTCCAGTTTTCTACATCTAGGTGACTTTATAAAACGGATCAAATCCCCCGCTCCAGTTTTCTACATCCAGGTGACTTTATAAAACGGATCAAATCCCCCGCTCCAGTTTTCTACATCCAGGTGACATTATAAAACGGATCAAATCCCCCGCTCCAGTTTTCTACATCCAGGTGACTTTATAAAACTGATCAAATCCCCCGCTCCAGTTTTCTACATCCAGGTGACTTTATAAAACGGATCAAATCCCCCGCTCCAGTTTTCTACATCCAGGTGACTTTATAAAACGGATCAAATCCCCCGCTCCAGTTTTCTACATCCAGGTGACTTTATAAAACGGATCAAATCCCCCGCTCCAGTTTTCTACATCCAGGTGACTTTATAAAAGCGCTGAAAATCCACCTCTCCAGTTTTCTACATCCAGGTGACTTTATAAAACTGATCAAATCCCCCGCTCCAGTTTTCTACATCCAGGTGACTTTATAAAACTGATCAAATCCCCCGCTCCAGTTTTCCACATCCAGGTGACTTTATAAAACTGATCAAATCTCCCCGCTCCAGTTTTCTACATCCAGGTGACTTTATAAAACGGATCAAATCCCCCGCTCCAGTTTTCTACATCCAGGTGACTTTATAAAACTGATCAAATCCCCCGCTCCAGTATTCTACATCCAGGTGACTTTATAAAACTGATCAAATCCCCCGCTCCAGTTTTCTACATCCAGGTGACTTTATAAAACTGATCAAATCCCCCGCTCCAGTTTACATCCAGGTGACTTTATAAAACTGATCAAATCCACCTCTCCAGTTTTCCACATCCAGGTGACTTTAGAAAACTGATCAAATCCCCCGCTCCAGTTTTCTACATCCAGGTGACTTTATAAAACTGATCAAATCCCCCGCTCCAGTTTTCTACATCTAGGTGACTTTATAAAACGGATCAAATCCCCCGCTCCAGTTTTCTACATCCAGGTGACTTTATAAAACGGATCAAATCCCCCGCTCCAGTTTTCTACATCCAGGTGACATTATAAAACGGATCAAATCCCCCGCTCCAGTTTTCTACATCCAGGTGACTTTATAAAACTGATCAAATCCCCCGCTCCAGTTTTCTACATCCAATTGACTTTATAAAACTGATCAAATCCCCTGCTCCAGTTTTCTACATCCAGGTGACTTTATAAAACTGATCAAATCACCCGCTCCATTTTTCTACATCCAATTGACTTTATAAAACGAATCAAATCCCCCGCTCCAGTTTTCTACATCTAGGTGACTTTATAAAACTGATCAAATCCCCCGCTGCAGTTTTCTACATCCAGGTGACTTTATAAAACGGATCAAATCCCCCGCTCCAGTTTTCTACATCCAGGTGACTTTATAAAACGGATCAAATCCCCCACTCCAGTTTTCTACATCCAGGTGACTTTATAAAACTGATCAAATCCCCCACTCCAGTTTTCTACATCCAGGTGACTTTATAAAGCGGATCAAATCCCACGCTCCAGTTTTCTACATCCAGGTGACTTTATAAAATGGATCAAATCCCCCACTCCAGTTTTCTACATCCAGGTGACTTTATAAAACGGATCAAATCCCCCGCTCCAGTTTTCTACATCCAGGTGACTTTATAAAACAGATCAAATCCCCCGCTCCAGTTTTCTACATCCAGGTGACTTTATAAAAGCGCTGAAAATCCACCTCTCCAGTTTTCCACATCCAGGTGACTTTATAAAACTGATCAAATCCCCCACTCCAGTTTTCTACATCCAGGTGACTTTATAAAGCGGATCAAATCCCACGCTCCAGTTTTCTACATCCAGGTGACTTTATAAAACGGATCAAATCCCCCACTCCAGTTTTCTACATCCAGGTGACTTTATAAAACGGATCAAATCCCCCGCTCCAGTTTTCCACATCCAGGTGACTTTATAAAACGGATCAAATCCCCCGCTCCAGTTTTCTACATCCAGGTGACTTTATAAAACAGATCAAATCCCCCGCTCCAGTTTTCTACATCCAGGTGACTTTATAAAAGCGCTGAAAATCCACCTCTCCAGTTTTCCACATCCAGGTGACTTTATAAAACGGATCAAATCCCCCGCTCCAGTTTTCTACATCCAGGTGACTTTATAAAACGCTCCAGACATCCAAATCCCCCCCGCTCCAGTTTTCTACATCCAGGTGACTTTATAAAACTGATCAAATCCCCCGCTCCAGTATTCTACATCCAGGTGACTTTATAAAACTGATCAAATCCCCCGCTCCAGTTTTCTACATCCAGGTGACTTTATAAAACTGATCAAATCTCCCGCTCCAGTTTACATCCAGGTGACTTTATAAAACTGATCAAATCCACCTCTCCAGTTTTCCACATCCAGGTGACTTTAGAAAACTGATCAAATCCCCCGCTCCAGTTTTCTACATCCAGGTGACTTTATAAAACTGATCAAATCCCCCGCTCCAGTTTTCTACATCTAGGTGACTTTATAAAACGGATCAAATCCCCCGCTCCAGTTTTCTACATCCAGGTGACTTTATAAAACGGATCAAATCCCCCGCTCCAGTTTTCTACATCCAGGTGACATTATAAAACGGATCAAATCCCCCGCTCCAGTTTTCTACATCCAGGTGACTTTATAAAACTGATCAAATCCCCCGCTCCAGTTTTCTACATCCAATTGACTTTATAAAACTGATCAAATCCCCTGCTCCAGTTTTCTACATCCAGGTGACTTTATAAAACTGATCAAATCACCCGCTCCATTTTTCTACATCCAATTGACTTTATAAAACGAATCAAATCCCCCGCTCCAGTTTTCTACATCTAGGTGACTTTATAAAACTGATCAAATCCCCCGCTGCAGTTTTCTACATCCAGGTGACTTTATAAAACGGATCAAATCCCCCGCTCCAGTTTTCTACATCCAGGTGACTTTATAAAACGGATCAAATCCCCCACTCCAGTTTTCTACATCCAGGTGACTTTATAAAACTGATCAAATCCCCCACTCCAGTTTTCTACATCCAGGTGACTTTATAAAGCGGATCAAATCCCACGCTCCAGTTTTCTACATCCAGGTGACTTTATAAAATGGATCAAATCCCCCACTCCAGTTTTCTACATCCAGGTGACTTTATAAAACGGATCAAATCCCCCGCTCCAGTTTTCTACATCCAGGTGACTTTATAAAACAGATCAAATCCCCCGCTCCAGTTTTCTACATCCAGGTGACTTTATAAAAGCGCTGAAAATCCACCTCTCCAGTTTTCCACATCCAGGTGACTTTATAAAACTGATCAAATCCCCCACTCCAGTTTTCTACATCCAGGTGACTTTATAAAGCGGATCAAATCCCACGCTCCAGTTTTCTACATCCAGGTGACTTTATAAAATGGATCAAATCCCCCACTCCAGTTTTCTACATCCAGGTGACTTTATAAAACGGATCAAATCCCCCGCTCCAGTTTTCCATCCAGGTGACTTTATAAAACTGATCAAATCCCCCGTCCAGTTTTCCACATCCAGGTGACTTTATAAAACGGATCAAATCCCCCGCTCCAGTTTTCTACATCCAGGTGACTTTATAAAACAGATCAAATCCCCCGCTCCAGTTTTCTACATCCAGGTGACTTTATAAAACGGATCAAATCCCCCGCTCCAGTTTTCCACATCCAGGTGACTTTATAAAACGGATCAAATCCCCCGCTCCAGTTTTCTACATCCAGGTGACTTTATAAAACGGATCAAATCCCCCGCTCCAGTTTTCTACATCCAGGTGACTTTATAAAACGCTGATCAAATCCCCCGCTCCAGTTTTCCACATCCAGGTGACTTTATAAAACGGATCAAATCCCCCGCTCCAGTTTTCCACATCCAGGTGACTTTATAAAACGGATCAAATCCCCCGCTCCAGTTTTCTACATCCAGGTGACTTTATAAAACTGATCAAATCCCCCGCTCCAGTATTCTACATCCAGGTGACTTTATAAAACTGATCAAATCCCCCGCTCCAGTTTTCTACATCCAGGTGACTTTATAAAACTGATCAAATCCCCCGCTCCAGTTTACATCCAGGTGACTTTATAAAACTGATCAAATCCACCTCTCCAGTTTTCCACATCCAGGTGACTTTAGAAAACTGATCAAATCCCCCGCTCCAGTTTTCTACATCCAGGTGACTTTATAAAACTGATCAAATCCCCCGCTCCAGTTTTCTACATCTAGGTGACTTTATAAAACGGATCAAATCCCCCGCTCCAGTTTTCTACATCCAGGTGACTTTATAAAACGGATCAAATCCCCCGCTCCAGTTTTCTACATCCAGGTGACATTATAAAACGGATCAAATCCCCCGCTCCAGTTTTCTACATCCAGGTGACTTTATAAAACTGATCAAATCCCCCGCTCCAGTTTTCTACATCCAATTGACTTTATAAAACTGATCAAATCCCCTGCTCCAGTTTTCTACATCCAGGTGACTTTATAAAACTGATCAAATCACCCGCTCCATTTTTCTACATCCAATTGACTTTATAAAACGAATCAAATCCCCCGCTCCAGTTTTCTACATCTAGGTGACTTTATAAAACTGATCAAATCCCCCGCTGCAGTTTTCTACATCCAGGTGACTTTATAAAACGGATCAAATCCCCCGCTCCAGTTTTCTACATCCAGGTGACTTTATAAAACGGATCAAATCCCCCACTCCAGTTTTCTACATCCAGGTGACTTTATAAAACTGATCAAATCCCCCACTCCAGTTTTCTACATCCAGGTGACTTTATAAAGCGGATCAAATCCCACGCTCCAGTTTTCTACATCCAGGTGACTTTATAAAATGGATCAAATCCCCCGCTCCAGTTTTCTACATCCAGGTGACTTTATAAAACGGATCAAATCCCCCGCTCCAGTTTTCTACATCCAGGTGACTTTATAAAACAGATCAAATCCCCCGCTCCAGTTTTCTACATCCAGGTGACTTTATAAAAGCGCTGAAAATCCACCTCTCCAGTTTTCCACATCCAGGTGACTTTATAAAACTGATCAAATCCCCCACTCCAGTTTTCTACATCCAGGTGACTTTATAAAGCGGATCAAATCCCACGCTCCAGTTTTCTACATCCAGGTGACTTTATAAAATGGATCAAATCCCCCACTCCAGTTTTCTACATCCAGGTGACTTTATAAAACGGATCAAATCCCCCGCTCCAGTTTTCCACATCCAGGTGACTTTATAAAACGGATCAAATCCCCCGCTCCAGTTTTCTACATCCAGGTGACTTTATAAAACAGATCAAATCCCCCGCTCCAGTTTTCTACATCCAGGTGACTTTATAAAAGCGCTGAAAATCCACCTCTCCAGTTTTCCACATCCAGGTGACTTTATAAAACCGATCAAATCCCCCGCTCCAGTTTTCCACATCCAGGTGACTTTATAAAACGGATCAAATCCCCCGCTCCAGTTTTCCACATCCAGGTGACTTTATAAAACGGATCAAATCCCCCGCTCCAGTTTTCTACATCCAGGTGACTTTATAAAACTGATCAAATCCCCCGCTCCAGTTTTCTACATCCAGGTGACTTTATAAAACGGATCAAATCCCCCGCTCCAGTTTTCTACATCCAGGTGACTTTATAAAACTGATCAAATCCCCCGCTCCAGTTTTCTACATCCAGGTGACTTTATAAAACTGATCAAATCCCCCGCTCCAGTTTTCTACATCCAGGTGACTTTATAAAACTGATCAAATCCCCCGCTCCAGTTTTCTACATCTCAGGTGACTTTATAAAACGGATCAAATCCCCCGCTCCAGTTTTCTACATCCAGGTGACTTTATAAAACGGATCAAATCCCCCGCTCCAGTTTTCTACATCCAGGTGACTTTATAAAACGGATCAAATCCCCCGCTCCAGTTTTCTACATCCAGGTGACTTTATAAAACTGATCAAATCCCCCGCTCCAGTTTTCCACATCCAGGTGACTTTATAAAACGGATCAAATCCCCCGCTCCAGTTTTCTACATCCAGGTGACTTTATAAAACGGATTTTTCTACAAATTGACTTTATAAAACCAAATCCCCCGCTCCAGTTTTCTACATCCAGGTGACTTTATAAAACGGATCAAATCCCCTGCTCCAGTTTTCCACATCCAGGTGACTTTATAAAACGGATCCCCCGCTCCAGTTTTCTACATCCAGGTGACTTTATAAAACGGATCAAATCCCCCACTCCAGTTTTCTACATCCAGGTGACTTTATAAAACTGATAAAAAGTTTTCTACATCCAGGTGACTTTATAAAGCGGATCAGCTCCAGTTTTCTACATCCAGGTGACTTTATAAAATG
>NW_027258666.1:0-60314 GCF_045791955.1 Oncorhynchus clarkii lewisi | reverse complement strand
TAACATTCTAGAACCAACCCTAACAACCTAGAACCAACCATAACAACCTAGAACCAACCATAACAATCTAGAACAAACCATAACATCTTAGAACCAACTCTAATAACCAAGAACCAACCATAACATCCTAGAACAAACCATAAAATCCTAGAACCAACCCAAACAACATAGAACCAACCATAACAACCTAGAACAAACCATAGCATCCTAGCACCAACCCTAATAACCTAGAACCAACCATAACATCCTATAACCATACCTAACAACCTGGAACCAACCCTAACATCCTAGAACCAACCATAACAACCTAGAACCAACCCTAATAACCTAGAACCAACCACAACAACCTAGAACCAACCGTAACATCCTAGAACCAACCATAACAACGTAGAACCAACCATAACAACCTATAACCAACCCTTATAGCCTATAACCAACCCTAACAACATAGAACCAACCCAAATAACCTAGAATCAACCCTAACAACCTAGAACCAACCCGAATAACCTAGATGGCACACCCTGGTCTTAGTATTTTGTGTTTTCTTTATTATTTTGGTCAGGCCAGGGTGTAACATGGGTTTATTTATGTGGTGTGTTTTGTCTTGGGGTTTTTGTAGGTATCGGGATTGTGGCTTAGTGGGGTTCTCTAGCAAAGTCTATGGCTGTCTGGAGTGGTTCTCAATCAGAGGCAGGTGTTTATCGTTGTCTCTGATTGGGAACCATATTTAGGCAGCCATATTCTTTGAGTGTTTGGTGGGTGATTGTTCCTGTCTCTGTGTTAGTTTGCACCAGAGAGGCTGTTTAGGTTTTCACGTTTATTGTTTTTGTATTGTTCGTGTTTATCTTTTATTAAACATGTATCGAAATAACTACGCTGCATTTTGGTCCTCCTCTCCTTCACCGGAAGAAAACCTTAACACTAGAATCAGCCCTAACAACCTAGAACCAACCCCAACAACCTAGAACCAACCCCAACAACCTGGAACCAACCCCAACAACCTAGAACCAACCCTAATAACTTAGAACCAACCCTAACAACCTAGAACCAACCATAACATCCTAGAACAAACCATAACATCCTAGAACCAACCCTAATGACCTAGAACCAACCATAACAACCTAGAACAAACCATAGCATCCTAGCACCAACCCCAATAACCTAGAACCAACCATAACATCCTAGAACCATCCCTAACAACCTGAAACACACACTAACATCCTAGAACCAACCATAACAATCTAGAACCAACCCTAATAATCTAGAACCAACCACAACAACCTAGAACCAACCGTAACATTCTAGAACCAACTCTAACAACCTAGAACCAACCCTAACAACCTAGAACCAACCCCGACAACCTAGAACCAACCCCAACAACCTGGAACCAACCCTAACAACCTAGAACCAACCCTAACAACCTAGAACCAACCCTAACAACCTAGAACCAACCCTAACAACCTAGAACCAACCGTAACATTCTAGAACCAACCCTAACAACCTAGAACCAACCCTAACAACCTAGAACCAACCCTAATAACCTAGAACCAACCCTAACAACCTAGAACCAACCCTAATAACCTAGAACCAACCGTACCAGTGCTTAGATTTAAAATCAGGTAAAACTAATCTAAGATGTAATGTAATTACAACTTTCAGAGTACAGATAGAGAGAGAGGACTCTCTCCTCAGACTAAACGAATCCAAGCTTTCCTTTGTTCCAGCTGTATTACCTTGTCTTCCAACTAAAGCTCTGACGAAGGCCGTGAGGCCGATACGTAAAGCTTATTAAAGATTAGTGATACGATCAAGAGCAGTGTGCGGGTTCCTTCTTCTTCCTCATCGTATCCAACTGTTACCATGCACCTGCACAAAATCAAATCAAATCAAATGTATTTGTCACATACACATGGTTAGCAGATGTTAATGCGAGTGTAGCGAAATGCTTGTGCTTCTAGTTCCGACAATGCAGTAATAACCAACGAGTAATCTAACTAACAATTCCACAACTACTACCTTATACACACAAGTGTAAAGGGACAAAGAATATGTACATAAAGATATATGAATGAGTGATGGTACAGAACGGCATAGGCAAGATGCAGTAGATGGTATCGAGTACAGTATATACATCTGAGATGAGTATGTAAACAAAGTGGCATAGTTAAAGTGGCTAGTGATACATGTATTACATAAGGATACAGTCGATGATATAGAGTACAGTATATACGTATACATATGAGATGAATAATGTAGGGTAAGTAACATTATATAAGGTAGCATTGTTTAAAGTGGCTAGTGATATATTTACATCATTTCCCATCAATTCCCATTATTAAAAAAAAAGATAGCTCAGATGTGCGAGGGCCTTTTGGATATTGAATTCCATCTGTATTACCTGTCCCTTCAATCCATCTGTATTACCTGTCCCTTTAATCCATCTGTATTACCTGTCCCTTCAATCCATCTGTATTACCTGTCCCTTTAATCCATCTGTATTACCTGTCCCTTCAATCCATCTGTATTACCTGTCCCTATAATCCATCTGTATTACCTGTCCCTTTAATACACCTGTATTACCTGTCCCTTTAATCCATCTGTATTACCTGTCCCTTTAATCCACCTGTATTACCTGTCCCTATAATCCATCTGTATTACCTGTCCATTTAATCCAACTGTATTACCTGTCCCTTTAATCCATCTGTATTACCTGTCCCTTTAATCCATCTGTATTACCTGTCCATTTAATCCAACTGTATTACCTGTCCCTTTAATCCATCTGTATTACCTGTCCTGTATTACCTGTCCCTTTAATCCATCTGTATTACCTGTCCCTTTAATCCAACTGTATTACCTGTCCCTTTAATCCATCTGTATTACCTGTCCCTTTAATCCATCTGTATTACCTGTCCCTTTAATCCACCTGTATTACCTGTCCCTATAATCCATCTGTATTACCTGTCCATTTAATCCAACTGTATTACCTGTCCCTTTAATCCATCTGTATTACCTGTCCCTTTAATCCATCTGTATTACCTGTCCATTTAATCCAACTGTATTACCTGTCCCTTTAATCCATCTGTATTACCTGTCCCTTTAATCCATCTGTATTACCTGTCCATTTAATCCAACTGTATTACCTGTCCCTTTAATCCATCTGTATTACCTGTCCCTTTAATCCACCTGTATTACCTGTCCCTATAATCCATCTGTATTACCTGTCCATTTAATCCAACTGTATTACCTGTCCCTTTAATCCATCTGTATTACCTGTCCCTTTAATCCAACTGTATTACCTGTCCTGTATTACCTGTCCCTTTAATCCATCTGTATTACCTGTCCCTTTAATCCAACTGTATTACCTGTCCTGTATTACCTGTCCCTTTAATCCATCTGTATTACCTGTCCCTTTAATCAAACTGTATTACCTGTCCTGTATTACCTGTCCCTTTAATCCATCTGTATTACCTGTCCCTTTAATCCATCTGTATTGCCTGTCCCTTTAATCCATCTGTATTACCTGTCCCTTTAATCCATCTGTATTACCTGTCCCTTTAATCCATCTGTATTACCTGTCCCTATAATCCATCTGTATTATGAGATAGTGATAGAGTAGTACATGTGCCCTCTAGGATGGAGAAGCTGTCTTCATTAAAGTATGGGGATTATATTGGGAGATATACAGTGCCTTGCGAAAGTATTCGGCCCCATTGAACTTTGCGACCTTTTGCCACATTTCAGGCTTCAAACAAAATTATTCAGCCCCCTTAAGTTAATACTTTGTAGCGCCACCTTTTGCTGCGATTACAGCTGTAAGTCGCTTGGGGTATGTCTCTATCAGTTTTGCACATCGAGAGACTGACATTTTTTCCCATTCCTCCTTGCAAAACAGCTCGAGCTCAGTGAGGTTGGATGGAGAGCATTTGTGAACAGCAGTTTTCAGTTCTTTCCACAGATTCTCGATTGGATTCAGGTCTGGACTTTGACTTGGCCATTCTAACACCTGGATATGTTTTTTTTTGAACCATTCCATTGTAGATTTTGCTTTATGTTTTGGATCATTGTCTTGTTGGAAGACAAATCTCCGTCCCAGTCTCAGGTCTTTTGCAGACTCCATCAGGTTTTCTTCCAGAATGGTCCTGTATTTGGCTCCATCCATCTTCCCATCAATTTTAACCATCTTCCCTGTCCCTGCTGAAGAAAAGCAGGCCCAAACCATGATGCTGCCACCACCATGTTTGACAGTGGGGATGATGTGTTCAAGGTGATGAGCTGTGTTGCTTTTACGCCAAACATAACGTCTTGCATTGTTGCCAAAAAGTTCAATTTTGGTTTCATCTGACCAGAGCACCTTCTTCCACATGTTTGGTGTGTCTCCCAGGTGGCTTGTGGCAAACTTTAAACTACACTTTTTATGGATATCTTTAAGAAATGGCTTTCTTCTTGCCACTCTTCCATAAAGGCCAGATTTGTGCAATATACGACTGATTGTTGTCCTATGGACAGAGTCTCCCACCTCAGCTGTAGATCTCTGCAGTTCATCCAGAGTGATCATGGGCCTCTTGGCTGCATCTCTGATCAGTCTTTTCCTTGTATGAGCTGAAAGTTTAGAGGGACGGCCAGGTCTTGGTAGATTTGCAGTGGTCTGATACTCCTTCCATTTCAATATTATCGCTTGCACAGTGCTCCTTGGGATGTTTAAAGCTTGGGAAATATTTTTGTATCCAAATCCGGCTTCAAACTTCTTCACAACAGTATCTCGGACCTGCCTGGTGTGTTCCTTGTTCTTCATGATGCTCTCTGCGCTTTTGACGGACCTCTGAGACTATCACAGTGCAGGTGCATTTATACGGAGACTTGATTACACACAGGTGGATTGTATTTATCATCATTAGTCATTTAGGTCAACATTGGATCATTCAGAGATCCTCACTGAACTTCTGGAGAGAGTTTGCTGCACTGAAAGTAAAGGGGCTGAATAATTTTGCACGCCCAAATTCTCAGTTTTTGATTTGTTAAAAAAGTTTGAAATATCCAATAAATGTCGTTCCACTTCATGATTGTGTCCCACTTGTTGTTGATTCTTCACAAAAAAATACAGTTTTATATCTTTATGTTTGAAGCCTGAAATGTGGCAAAAGGTCGCAAAGTTCAAGGGGGCCGAATACTTTCGCAAGGCACTGTAGGTAGCACACAGGAGGACATTTTCTCTGTTAAGATCATTTCCTTATTCATTTCCAAATGTAAAATGTTTCTGTTTTGACAAATTTAATAGAGTGAGTTAGGTCTGCTCTATGCCTGCAACCCCCCTGAGTCTCTTTCCTTTTTCACACCTGGTAGTTTGGTGGATGGGACTACCAGCTCTCTGTAACCTAGAGGACAACCAGTGGGTCCATCTCCTCTATACCACCCACCTGGTAGTATGGTGGATGGGACTACAAGCTCTCTGTAACCTAGAGGACAACCAGTGGGTCTGTCTCCTCTATGCCACCCACCTGGTAGTGTGGTGGATGGGACTACCAGCTCTCTGTAACCTAGAGGACAACCAGTGGGTCCATCTCCTCTATACCACCCACCTGGTAGTGTGGTGGATGGGACTACCAGCTCTCTGTAACCTAGAGGACAACCAGTGGGTCTGTCTCCTCTATACCACCCACCTGGTAGTGTGTTGGATGGGACTACCAGCTCTCTGTAACCGAGAGGACAACCAGTGGGTCCATCTCCTCTATACCACCCACCTGGTAGTGTGGTGGATGGGACTACCAGCTCTCTGTAACCTAGAGGACAACCAGTGGGTCTGTCTCCTCTATACCACCCACCTGGTAGTGTGGTGGATGGGACTACCAGCTCTCTGCAACCGAGAGGACAACCAGTGGGTCCATCTCCTCTATACCACCCACCTGGTAGTGTGGTGGATGGGACTACCAGCTCTCTGTAACCTAGAGGGCAACCAGTGGGTCCATCTCCTCTATACCACCCACCTGGTAGTGTGGTGGATGGGACTACCAGTTTTCTGTAACCTAGAGGACAACCAGTGGGTCCATCTCCTCTATACCACCCACCTGGTAGTGTGGTGGATGGGACTACCAGCTCTCTGTAACCTAGAGGACAACCAGTGGGTCTGTCTCCTCTATACCACCCACCTGGTAGTGTGGTGGATGGGACTACCAGCTCTCTGTAACCTAGAGGACAACCAGTGGGTCTGTCTCCTCTATACCACCCACCTGGTAGTGTGGTGGATGGGACTACCAGTTTTCTGTAACCTAGAGGACAACCAGTGGGTCTGCCTCCTCTATACCACCCACCTGGTAGTGTGGTGGATGGGACTACCAGCTCTCTGTAACCTAGAGGACAACCAGTGGGTCTGTCTCCTCTATACCACCCACCTGGTAGTGTGGTGGATGGGACTACCAGCTCTCTGTAACCTAGAGGACAACCAGTGGGTCTGTCTCCTCTATACCACCCACCTGGTAGTGTGGTGGATGGGACTACCAGCTCTCTGTAACCGAGAGGACAACCAGTGGGTCCATCTCCTCTATACCACCCACCTGGTAGTGTGGTGGATGGGACTACCAGCTCTCTGTAACAGAGAGGGCAACCAGTGGGTCCATCTCCTCTATACCACCCACCTGGTAGTGTGGTGGATGGGACTACCAGCTCTCTGTAACCGAGAGGGCAACCAGTGGGTCCATCTCCTCTATTCCACCCACCTGGTAGTGTGGTGGATGGGACTACCAGCTCTCTTTAACCGAGAGGGCAACCAGTGGGTCCATCTCCTCTATACCACCCACCTGGTAGTGTGGTGGATGGGACTACCAGCTCTCTGTAACAGAGAGGGCAACCAGTGGGTCCATCTCCTCTATACCACCCACCTGGTAGTGTGGTGGATGGGACTACCAGCTCTCTGTAACCGAGAGGGCAACCAGTGGGTCCATCTCCTCTATTCCACCCACCTGGTAGTGTGGTGGATGGGACTACCAGCTCTCTGTAACCGAGAGGGCAACCAGTGGGTCCATCTCCTCTATACCACCCACCTGGTAGTGTGGTGGATGGGACTACCAGCTCTCTGTAACCGAGAGGGCAACCAGTGGGTCTGTCTCCTCTATACCACCCACCTGGTAGTGTGGTGGATGGGACTACCAGCTCTCTGTAACCTAGAGGACAACCAGTGGGTCCATCTCCTCTATACCACCCACCTGGTAGTGTGGTGGATGGGACTACCAGCTCTCTGTAACCTAGAGGACAACCAGTGGGTCTGTCTCCTCTATACCACCCACCTGGTAGTGTGGTGGATGGGACTACCAGATCTCTGTAACCTAGAGGACAACCAGTGGGTCTGTCTCCTCTATACCACCCACCTGGTAGTGTGGTGGATGGGACTACCAGCTCTCTGTAACCTAGAGGACAACCAGTGGGTCCAACTCCTCTATACCAACCACCTGGTAGTGTGGTGGATGGGACTACCAGCTCTCTGTAACCTAGAGGACAACCAGTGGGTCCGTCTCCTCTATACCACCCACCTGGTAGTGTGGTGGATGGGACTACCAGCTCTCTGTAACCTAGAGGACAACCAGTGGGTCTGTCTCCTCTATACCACCCACCTGGTAGTGTGGTGGATGGGACTACCAGCTCTCTGTAACCTAGAGGGCAACCAGTGGGTCTGTCTCCTCTATACCACCCACCTGGTAGTGCGGTGGATGGGACTACCAGCTCTCTGTAACCGAGAGGGCAACCAGTGGGTCTGTCTCCTCTATACCACCCACCTGGTAGTGTGGTGGATGGGACTACCAGCTCTCTGTAACCTAGAGGGCAACCAGTGGGTCCATCTCCTCTATACCACCCACCTGGTAGTGTGGTGGATGGGACTACCAGCTCTCTGTAACCTAGAGGGCAACCAGTGGGTCCATCTCCTCTATACCACCCACCTGGTAGTGTGGTGGATGGGACTACCAGCTCTCTGTAACCTAGAGGGCAACCAGTGGTTCCATCTCCTCTATACCACCCACCTGGTAGTGTGGTGGATGGGACTACCAGCTCTCTGTAACCTAGAGGACAACCAGTGGGTCCATCTCCTCTATACCACCCACCTGGTAGTGTGGTGGATGGGACTACCAGCTCTCTGTAACCGAGAGGACAACCAGTGGGTCCATCTCCTCTATACCACCCACCTGGTAGTGTGGTGGACGGGACTACCAGCTCTCTGTAACCTAGAGGACAACCAGTGGGTCTGTCTCCTCTATACCACCCACCTGGTAGTGTGGTGGATGGGACTACCAGCTCTCTGCAACCGAGAGGACAACCAGTGGGTCCATCTCCTCTATACCACCCACCTGGTAGTGTGGTGGATGGGACTACCAGCTCTCTGTAACCTAGAGGGCAACCAGTGGGTCCATCTCCTCTATACCACCCACCTGGTAGTGTGGTGGATGGGACTACCAGTTTTCTGTAACCTAGAGGACAACCAGTGGGTCCATCTCCTCTATACCACCCACCTGGTAGTGTGGTGGATGGGACTACCAGCTCTCTGTAACCTAGAGGACAACCAGTGGGTCTGTCTCCTCTATACCACCCACCTGGTAGTGTGGTGGATGGGACTACCAGCTCTCTGTAACCTAGAGGACAACCAGTGGGTCTGTCTCCTCTATACAACCCACCTGGTAGTGTGGTGGATGGGACTACCAGTTTTCTGTAACCTAGAGGACAACCAGTGGGTCCATCTCCTCTATACCACCCACCTGGTAGTGTGGTGGATGGGACTACCAGCTCTCTGTAACCTAGAGGACAACCAGTGGGTCTGTCTCCTCTATACCACCCACCTGGTAGTGTGGTGGATGGGACTACCAGCTCTCTGTAACCTAGAGGACAACCAGTGGGTCTGTCTCCTCTATACCACCCACCTGGTAGTGTGGTGGATGGGACTACCAGCTCTCTGTAACCGAGAGGGCAACCAGTGGGTCTGTCTCCTCTATACCACCCACCTGGTAGTGTGGTGGATGGGACTACCAACTCTCTGTAACCTAGAGGACAACCAGTGGGTCTGTCTCCTCTATACCACCCACCTGGTAGTGTGGTGGATGGGACTACCAGCTCTCTGTAACCTAGAGGGCAACCAGTGGGTCCATCTCCTCTATACCACCCACTTGGTAGTGTGGTGGATGGGACTACCAGCTCTCTGTAACCTAGAGGGCAACCAGTGGGTCCATCTCCTCTATACCACCCACCTGGTAGTGTGGTGGATGGGACTACCAGCTCTCTGTAACCTAGAGGGCAACCAGTGGGTCCATCTCCTCTATACCACCCACCTGGTAGTGTGGTGGATGGGACTACCAGCTCTCTGTAACTGAGAGGACAACCAGTGGGTCCATCTCCTCTATACCACCCACCTGGTAGTGTGGTGGATGGGACTACCAGCTCTCTGTAACCTAGAGGGCAACCAGTGGGTCCATCTCCTCTATACCACCCACCTGGTAGTGTGGTGGATGGGACTACCAGCTCTCTGTAACCGAGAGGGCAACCAGTGGGTCTGTCTCCTCTATACCACCCACCTGGTAGTGTGGTGGATGGGACTACCAGCTCTCTGTAACCTAGAGGGCAACCAGTGGGTCCATCTCCTCTATACCACCCACCTGGTAGTGTGGTGGATGGGACTACCAGCTCTCTGTAACCTAGAGGGCAACCAGTGGGTCCATCTCCTCTATACCACCCACCTGGTAGTGTGGTGGATGGGACTACCAGCTCTCTGTAACCTAGAGGACAACCAGTGGGTCTGGTAGTGTGGTGGATGGGACTACCAGCTCTCTGTAACCTAGAGGACAACCAGGGGGTCCATCTCCTCTATACCACCCACCTGGTAGTGTGGTGGATGGGACTACCAGCTCTCTGTAACCGAGAGGGCAACCAGTGGGTCTGTCTCCTCTATACCACCCACCTGGTAGTGTGGTGGATGGGACTACCAGCTCTCTGTAACCTGGGTCTGTCTCCTCTATACCACCCACCTGGTAGTGTGGTGGATGGGACTACCAGCTCTCTGTAACCTAGAGGACAACCAGTGGGTCCAACTCCTCTATACCAACCACCTGGTAGTGTGGTGGATGGGACTACCAGCTCTCTGTAACCTAGAGGACAACCAGTGGGTCCGTCTCCTCTATACCACCCACCTGGTAGTGTGGTGGATGGGACTACCAGCTCTCTGTAACCTAGAGGACAACCAGTGGGTCTGTCTCCTCTATACCACCCACCTGGTAGTGTGGTGGATGGGACTACCAGCTCTCTGTAACCTAGAGGACAACCAGTGGGTCCAACTCCTCTATACCAACCACCTGGTAGTGTGGTGGATGGGACTACCAGCTCTCTGTAACCTAGAGGACAACCAGTGGGTCCGTCTCCTCTATACCACCCACCTGGTAGTGTGGTGGATGGGACTACCAGCTCTCTGTAACCTAGAGGACAACCAGTGGGTCTGTCTCCTCTATACCACCCACCTGGTAGTGTGGTGGATGGGACTACCAGCTCTCTGTAACCTAGAGGGCAACCAGTGGGTCTGTCTCCTCTATACCACCCACCTGGTAGTGCGGTGGATGGGACTACCAGCTCTCTGTAACCGAGAGGGCAACCAGTGGGTCTGTCTCCTCTATACCACCCGCCTGGTAGTGTGGTGGATGGGACTACCAACTCTCTGTAACCTAGAGGACAACCAGTGGGTCTGTCTCCTCTATACCACCCACCTGGTAGTGTGGTGGATGGGACTACCAGCTCTCTGTAACCTAGAGGGCAACCAGTGGGTCCATCTCCTCTATACCACCAACCTGGTAGTGTGGTGGATGGGACTACCAGCTCTCTGTAACCTAGAGGGCAACCAGTGGGTCCATCTCCTCTATACCACCCACCTGGTAGTGTGGTGGATGGGACTACCAGCTCTCTGTAACCTAGAGGACAACCAGTGGGTCCATCTCCTCTATACCACCCACCTGGTAGTGTGGTGGATGGGACTACCAGCTCTCTGTAACCTAGAGGGCAACCAGTGGTTTGGGTGGGTGTGTTAGTGGGGGTTGGGCCTGTTGCAGGATGTGGCTTAGGGGGGTGTATTAATGGGGGTTGGGCTTGTTGCAGGAGTTGGTTTGGGGGGGTGTATTAGTGGGGGTTGGGCCTGGTGCAGGATGGGGTTTGGGGGGGGGGGGTGTATTGATGGGGGTTGTGCCTTTTGCAGGAGTTGGTTTGGGGGGGTGTATTAGTGGGGGTTGGGCCTGTTGCTCTGCTCACAGCCTGGGCATATGTCCTGCTGTTATGTTGAGGTCCTTGCCGCAGGGGCGTGGGAATGGGGGCGGGGCAGAAGGAGCATAGGTCATTCTCTCTGTCTCTCTCTGTCTCTCTGTCTCTCTGTCCCTCTATCTCTCTGTCCCTCTGTCTCTCTGTCCCTCTGTCCCTCTGTCCCTCTGTCTCTCTGTCTCTCTGTCCCTCTGTCTCTCTGTCTCTCTGTCCCTCTGTCTCTCTGTCCCTCTGTCTCTCTGTCCCTCTGTCTCTCTGTCTTTCTGTCCCTCTGTCTCTCTGTCCCTCTGTGTCTCTGTCCCTCTGTCTCTCTGTCTCTCTGTTTTTCTCTCTCTCTGTCCCTCTGTCTCTCTGTCTCTCTGTCCCTCTGTCTCTCTGTCCCTCTGTCCCTCTGTCCCTCTGTCTCTCTGTCTCTCTGTCCCTCTGTCTCTCTGTCCCTCTGTCCCTCTGTCCCTCTGTCTCTCTGTCTCTCTGTCCCTCTGTCTCTCTGTCTCTCTGTCCCTCTGTCTCTCTGTCCCTCTGTCCCTCTGTCCCTCTGTCTCTCTGTCTCTCTGTCCCTCTGTCTCTCTATCCCTCTGTCCCTCTGTCCCTATGTCTCTCTGTCTCTCTGTCCCTCTGTCTCTGTCTCTCTGTCTCTGTCTCTCTGTCTCTCTGTCCATCTGTCTCTCTGTCCCTCTGTCCCTCTGTCCCTCTGTCTCTCTGTCTCTCTGTCCCTCTGTCTCTGTCTCTCTGTCTCTGTCCCTTTGTCCCTCTGTCTCTCTGTCACTCTGTCTCTGTCTCTCTGTCTCTGTCTCTCTGTCTCTCTGTCCCTCTGTCTCTCTGTCCCTCTGTCCCTCTGTCTCTCTGTCCCTCTGTCCCTCTGTCCCTCTGTCCCTCTGTCTCTCTGTCTCTCTGTCTCTCTGTCCCTCTGTCTCTCTGTCCCTCTGTCCCTCTGTCCCTCTGTCTCTCTGTCTCTCTGTCCCTCTGTCTCTCTGTCCCTCTGTCCCTCTGTCTCTCTGTCTCTCTGTCCCTCTGTCTCTGTCTCTCTGTCTCTGTCTCTGTCTCTCTGTCTCTCTGTCCCTCTGTCTCTCTGTCCCTCTGTCCCTCTGTCCCTCTGTCTATCTGTCTCTCTGTCCCTCTGTCTCTGTCTCTCTGTCTCTGTCCCTCTGTCTCTCTGTCTCTCTGTCTCTGTCTCTCTGTCTCTGTCTCTCTGGCTCTCTGTCCCTCTGTCTCTCTGTCCCTCTGTCCCTCTGTCCCTCTGTCTCTCTGTCTCTCTGTCCCTCTGTCCCTCTGTCCCTCTGTCTATCTGTCCCTCTGTCCCTTTGTCCCTCTGTCTCTCTGTCTCTCTGTCCCTCTGTCCCTCTGTCCCTCTGTCTCTGTCTCTCTGTCTCTGTCTCTCTGTCTCTCTGTCCCTCTGTCTCTCTGTCCCTCTGTCCCTCTGTCCCTCTGTCCCTTTGTCTCTCTGTCTCTCTGTCCCTCTGTCTGTCTCTCTGTCTCTGTCCCTCTGTCTCTCTGTCCCTCTGTCTCTGTCTCTCTGTCTCTGTCTCTATGTCTCTCTGTCCCTCTGTCTCTCTGTCCCTCTGTCCCTCTGTCCCTCTGTCTCTCTGTCTCTCTGTCCCTCTGTCTCTGTCTCTCAGTCTCTGTCCCTCTGTCTCTCTGTCCCTCTGTCTCTGTCTCTCTGTCCCTCTGTCTCTGTCTCTCTGTCTCTGTCTCTCTGTCTCTGTCCCTCTGTCTCTCTGTCCCTCTGTCCCTCTGTCCCTCTGTCTCTCTGTCCCTCTGTCCCTCTGTCTCTCTGTCCCTCTGTCTCTCTGTCCCTCTGTCCCTCTGTCTCTGTCTCTCTATCTCTGTCTCTCTGTCCCTCTGTCTCTCTGTCCCTCTGTCTCTCTGTCCCTCTGTCTCTCTGTCACTCTGTCTCTCTGTCCCTCTGTCCCTCTGTCTCTGTCTCTCTGTCTCTGTCTCTCTGTCCCTCTGTCTCTCTGTCCCTCTGTCTCTCTGTCCCTCTGTCCCTCTGTCCCTCTGTCTCTCTGTCTCTCTGTCCTGTCTCTGTCTCTGTCTCTCTCCCTCTCTCTCTCTCTCTCTCTCTCTCTCTCTCTCTCTCTCTCTCTCTGTGTAGCAGCTACACATAAAGAGACTGTCCATCTTTTTACTTCTGTCATCATAAAGCCCTTCCAGCTGGCTGGCTGCCTGAACAATTGGCTGCTATTAATTCCCATGCATAATTACATTACGTAATACATATTCTGCTAGTGTGTTTTTAGAGGCCAAACAGCTGGGGCTATTGGCTGTTTCCACACTAACACACTAAGTTGATTACTGTAGCATTGACACTCATTTCATAGGAAGAAGAAGCTACCATTGGTTAAATTAATGTTTACAACTCTTACTTAATTGTTAAAAGGTTTAATGTCATTGTGAGTTGATCATCAAACACTTGTTATTCAGGTCAAGTGAGGTTTGGTCATTATAAGTCCTGTAACCTCACTGGTCTATCACCTCCCCTCCGCTTTCCACAGCAACATCACCAACAGACTGTAGTGCTGTTGTAATTCCGTCTCTGGCCACCAGAGGGAGACAAAGCTTCACGGTGAGCTCAGCCTCTCTATCTCTGGGTTTGTCTGGGTAGCCGTCACAGTGTGAATGACGCAGGCAGAATCACTTCTGACACACAAAAACACAATAATATCTCACGTACAAGATCATCACACCCAACCTGGTTTCAGAGCGTTTCGTATCATTCTGTACGTACATCTGGGACACTCCATTTGGTATGATATGTCACGTTTGGTATGGTTACATAAGACAGGTGGTGCTTCCTTAGTGGCCCAGCGGTCTATGGCAATGCATTGCAATGCTAGAGGCGTCACTACAGACCCTGGTTTAATTCCAGGCTGTGTCACAACCATCCGTGATTGGGAGTCCTATAGGGCGGCGCACAATTGGCCATGGTGTCGTCCGGGTGAGGGTTTGGCCTGGGGTAGGTCGTCATTATAAATAACAATTTGTTCATAACTTACTTTGAGTTAAAATAAAGGTTAAATTAAATGAATAAATAACCCTGGCCTAGCTAACTTTAGCTAGCTAGAATTCGTAACATATCATACGTTTTTCAAATTCATAACATAATGTACATTTAGCAAATTCGTAACATGTCATACAAAATTGGTGACGGACATTCACAAATTGCTACATACCATACGGAACGTAACATATCATACGAAATGGAGTATCTCGTTATTTACACACAGAATGATACAAAATGCTCTGAGACCAGGTTGTCGCATCACGTTTTCCTACAAATGACAGCAGTATGTGTTTCCTACATCTCCCGTATGGCGGTCGTACCTCGACAGGAGAGAGAACATGTTGTCGATAGCTGGAGGGAGAGAGGATAGACGTATGAACGAAAGTGGTACGCATTGTCGGTGTTGTGTATCCAATCACTCAGATAGACGAAGCGCAGGCTAAAGTCTAATAATAACATACCGTCCTACATCGCACACTATTCCCCTATGGGCTCTGGTCAAAAGTAGTGCACTACATAGGGAATAGGGTCCCAACTGGGACGCAGGACCTACAGTGACTTTCAGGCTCTAAGACAACAGACAGATTAGAGGTGCCAGAGAACAACGTGTTTTTCAGAGATAAGTCAAAAGTGAGCTTGTTTTGTTTACAAGGATGTAGTCATTTGCAAAATAATTGCATTATTTTTTTTTGGTATGAAGATTTGTCAAAATGTCAGCTATTCTAGCCAATGCTTTGTACTACAGTAGGACTTATCCAGCTGTCGACAGAAAGGTTTTGTTATGTCTAAAGGTTTTATGTCTAAAGGTTTTGTGTCTAAAGGTTTTGTCTACGTACTCGATTGTCAATCAAATTGAAGTTTATTTAAGTTCAACTTAGAAGAGCTCAGAAGCATCTGGATCCCGAGTCACTCATATCTCCCTCTAACCCGAAACAAAACATGGACAATATTTACTTTTTGACAATGGTCATAGTAGACCTCTTCTAATTATTATTTCCTCTCCGCCATTCAACACTGCACTGTATGGGAAACAAGAGTGAGGATGGAGTGTGGGATGGCTCAACTCTAAAAGTAGCTAGGTGCACTCCATCACAGCATGCAGGCGTTATGAAGTATGTCAGTCTGTCTGTTTGTCCACAACAACTAGGGTGAAACACATTTGGAAAGAAGACACGAAGGAATAGCCTACAAAACAGCAAACAGGGAAGAAGTGGTCATGCATAATGACCATCGTTCTGTGGTCCTTCGCTCTCCGAAATAGACTCGAAGAGAGAATGTCATGCATTTGGAAGAAGGGGGGGGGGGGGGGGGGGGGGGGGGTTCAGGGCGAGTTCACATGGTCTCTGTCTGTCCGAAATGGAAGTGTTTTTAAGGGGAGAGAAAAATAAATGAGCTAACTGCTAACACGACAGTGTCCTCCGTCCAGAGTAAAAATGAGGCACATGTAGAGAGAGAGAGTAGAGATCAGACTGAGGGTGTGTTCCAAACGCTACCCTATTGTATTTATAGGCTTGCATCCAAAATGACATCTCATCATCCTACGTAGTGTACTGCTTTTGACCAGACGTCCAATATAGGGAATATAGGGTGCCATTTTGGACTCTCAAAACACAGTGAACTTCAGTGAACCTACTGTATGTAGTATGTAGTGTACACATGGGCTACGGTTAAAAAGCAGTGCACTACATAAGGCATTGGGTGCCATTTGGGACTCTGATCTCTCAGACTGAAGTTCAATGTGAGAACTAGGAGAGGAGTCTTTGAAGTGATGCATTGTGGGTTCTAAATCAGATTAGAAGTCAGAGAAGGACTCGACACACTCGACGGAGACACCTGCCTCTCTTCCCGCCTGCTATGTATAAAACCACAGTGTTATGCATCCCAAACGGCACCCCCGTATTCCCTATATAGTGCACGACTTTTGATGGACCTGTAGGTTTCTAGTTTTTAAAAATAAAAAAATGAGTTCACTATAGAATAGAATAGAGTGTCATTTGGGACGCAAACAGAAAACGTGGTTTAAAACCGCTGATGAGTTAGCTGTTCTATCTCCTCCAATTTGTTCATCCTTTGTGTTTCGGGGGGCCGGGGAGGGTTCTCGGTGCCAGGTCCTGTAATGATGTATTCATTGTTCTCGCCGTGAATCCTAAACCCCCCCCCCCCCCCCTGCCTTGTGGCACTAGAGGGGGATCTCACCAGAACACAACTTCACATGGAAAATACAATGGCGAATAGGAAGTGAATTATGGATTTGCTGCAGTGAAATTAAGATGACAGAGAAAGGGAGACGAGGAGGGGGGATAGAGGAGGAGGACGGGGGGAGGAGGGAGTTGAAAATCCTGTCTTAAACGGCTCCAAAGAGATGTAATTTGGGAAATGGCAAAAGTCACAAAATATTCCCTTTAAGATCTTTCCCCTCCATCCATCCATCCCTCTCTCTCTCTCTCTCTCTCTCTCTCTCTCTCTCTGTCTCTCGCTTTCTCTCTCTCTCTCTCCCTCTCTCTCTCTCTCTCTCTCTCTCTCTCTCTTTCTCTTTCTCTCTCTCTTTCTCTCTCTCTTTCTCTCTTCTCTCTCTTTCTCTCTCTTCTCTCTCTCACTTTCTCTTTATCTCTCTTCTCTCTCTCAATTTCAATTGAAGGTCTTTATTAGCATGGGAAGTAGATTATAAACACAAGTTTTAAGAAACAGTAGAAATGAACAGTAAACATTACACTCACAGAAGTTCCAAAGTAATAAAGACATTTCAAAATGTCATATTATGTCTGTATACAGTGTTGTAACGATATCAAATCAAATATAATTGTATTGGTCACATACACATGGTTAGCAGATGTTATTAATGCGAGCGTAGCGAAATGCTTGTGCTTCTAGTTCCTACAGTACAGTAATATCTAACAGGTAATCTATCAAATTCACAACAACGACCTTATACACAGAAATGTAAAGGGATGAATGAGAATATGTACATATAAATATATGGATGAGCGATGGACCGAGCGGCAAGATGCAGTAGATGGTTTAAAATACAGTATATACATATGAGATGAGTAATGTAGGGCATGTAGACATCATTATTAAAGTGGGGTTAATAAAGTGACCAGTGATCCATTTGTTAGAGTGTAAATAGTTAAAGTACAAAAGGGAAAATAAAGAAACATAAATATGGGTTGTAATTTTCACTGGTTGCCCTTTTCTCGTGGCAACAGGTCACAAATCTTGCTGCTGTGATGCACACTGTGGAATTTCACCCAGTAGATATGGGAGTTTATCAAAATTGGGGTTGTTTTTGAATTTTTTGTGGATCTGTGTAATCTGAGGGAAATATGTCTCTCTAATATGGTCATACATTGGGCAGGAGGTTAGGAAGTGCAGCTCAGTTTCCACCTCATTTTGTGGGCAGTGAGCACATAGCCTGTCTTCTCTTGAGAGCCATGTCTGCCTACGGCGGCCTTTCTCAATAGCAAGGCTATGCTCACTGAGTCTGTACATAGTCAAAGCTTTCCTTAATGTTGTGTCAGTCACAGTGGTCAGGTATTTCTGCCACTGTGTACTCTCTGTTTAGGGCCAAATAACATTCTAGTTTGCTCAGTTTCTTTGTTAATTATTTCCAATGTGTCAAGTAATTGTGTTTTTGTTTTCTAATGATTTGGTCTAATTGTGTTGCCGATCTGGGGCTCTGTGGGGTCTGTTTGTGTTTGTGAACAGAACCCCAGGAAATGGCTTGCTTAGGGGACTCTTCTCCAGGTTCATCTCTCTGTAGGTGATGGCTTTGTTATGGAAGGTTTGGGAATCTCTTCCTTTTAGGTGGTTGTAGAATTTAAGGTCTCTTTTCTGGATTTGGGTGATTTACGTTATACACAGAGGACATATTTGCAGAATTCTGCATGCAGAGTCTGGTCCCATTTTGTGAAGTCTTGGTTGGTGAGCGGACCCCAGACCTCACAACCATAAAGGGCAATGGGTTCTATAACTGATTCAAGTATTTTTAGCCAGATCCTAATTGGTATGTCAAATTTGATGTTCCTTTTGATGGTGTAGATGGCCCATCTTGCCTTGTCTCTCAGCTCGTTCACAGCTTTGTGGAAGTTATCTGTAGTCCTCTCTCTCCCTCTCACCGTCTCTCCCTCCGTCCGTAATGTACTGGTAGTATGTAGTATAATGTACTGGTAGTATAAGGTACTGGTAGTATGTAGTATAATGTACTGGTAGTGTAATGTACTGGTAGTGTAATGTACTGGTAGTATGTAGTATAATGTACTGGTAGTATAAGATACTGGTAGTATGTAGTATAATGTACTGGTAGTGTAATGTACTGGTAGTATAATGTACTGGTAGTATGTAGTATAATGTACTGGTAGTATAAGGTACTGGTAGTATGTAGTGTAATGTACTGGTAGTGTAATGTACTGGTAGTGTAATGTAATGGTAGTATGTAGTATAATGTACTGGTAGTATAATGTACTGGTAGTGTAATGTACTGGTAGTATGTAGTATAATGTACTGGTAGTATAAGGTACTGGTAGTATGTAGTGTAATGTACTGGTAGTATGTAGTATAATGTACTGGTAGTATGTAGTGTAATGTACTGGTAGTATGTAGTATAATGTACTGGTAGTATAATGTACTGGTAGTATGTAGTGTAATGTACTGGTAGTATGTAGTATAATGTACTGGTAGAATAATGTACTGGTAGTATGTAGTATAATGTACTGGTAGTATGTAGTATAATGTACTGGTAGTATGTAGTATAATGTACTGGTAGTATGTAGTATAATGTACTGGTAGTATGTAGTGTAATGTACTGGTAGTATGTAGTATAATGTACTGGTAGTATAATGTACTGGTAGTATGTAGTGTAATGTACTGGTAGTATGTAGTATAATGTACTGGTAGAATAATGTACTGGTAGTATGTAGTATAATGTACTGGTAGTATGTAGTATAATGTACTGGTAGTATGTAGTATAATGTACTGGTAGTATGTAGTATAATGTACTGGTAGTATGTAGTATAATGTACTGGTAGTATGTAGTATAATGTACTGGTAGTATAATGTACTGGTAGTGTAATGTACTGGTAGTATGTAGTATAATGTACTGGTAGTATGTAGTATAATGTACTGGTAGTATGTAGTATAATGTACTGGTAGTATGTAGTATAATGTGCTGATATTATAATATACTGGTAGTGTGTTGATGTGTGTTAATGTGCAGGTGTATTTAGGTGTGCGTATACTGTATACGTGCGTTTTACAGGGCATTATTCTAGACAGGATCAGAGAGAGAAAAGGTCAGGGACAAAGAGAACGGGACGATGACTCCGACACTCCTTTATTACATCTGAGTTGTTGACCAATAGCATTACCGTAAAGTTAACCACCAATCAGATATCAGACGTACAGGAAGTCATCACAGCAGAAACTCTGCTCCCCAGAGAATTGGCGTTGGAGAGCAACGCAGAGGAGGCTGAATTCCTGAGAAGACAATAAACTGTTTTGATAAAAGTCACTTCGGGGGCTTCGGGGTTTGGGCCGCCCTACATTAGCAGCCCTAACAGCAGTGACCACAGTGTTTATCTGAGTCTAACATCCAGACTGGATATATCAACATCCAGACTGGAGATACTGCATCCCCAATTGGCACCCTATTCCCTGCAAAGTGCACTACTTTTTGACCGGATCCCTATAGGCCTTGGTCAAAAGTAGTGCACTTTGAAGGGAATAGGGTACAATTTGGGATGCAAGCCGGAGAGTTGCTTTGAGGCTGGTTGAGTCCCAGGCCTTGTCTACTCCCATCTATTCAACCATTACTGACCCCCAGTGTGTGTGTGTGTGTGTGTGTGTGTGTGTGTGTGTGTGTGTGTGTGTGTGTGTGTGTGTGTGTGTGTGTGTGTGTGTGTGTGTGAGAGTGTGTGACCACCCCCAAAAACGGACCAGAGGGACCAACAGCAATAACCCTCCTATCATTTGTAGTACTGAGTCTAGTGTCCCTCTTCTCTTCCCTGCCCCCCCGGGAGCCTGCGTCCCAAATGAACCCTACGTCCCATAAACCTCTGGTCAAAAGTAGTGCACTATATAGGGAATAGGGGGTCATTTGAGACTCGTCATAGACTTGGCCACTTCTCTTCCTGTTCCCAGGCTGTGGTACGATTACAGAGATTCTCACAGTCCATGGAACACAATCTCTCTGCAGATACAGTTTCTCTGCAGATATACAGTGCCTTGCGAAAGTATTCGGCCCCCTTGAACTTTGCGACCTTTTGCCACATTTCAGGCTTCAAACATAAAAATATAAAACTGTATTTTTTTGTGAAGAATCAACAACAAGTGGGACACAATCATGAAGTGGAACGACATTTATTGGATATTTCATATAACTTTTTTAACAAATCAAAAACTGAAAAATTGGGCGTGCAAAATTATTCAGCCCCTTTACTTTCAGTGCAGCAAACTCTCTCCAGAAGTTCAGTGAGGATCTCTGAATGATCCAATGTTGACCTAAATGACTAATGATGATAAATACAATCCACCTGTGTGTAATCAAGTCTCCGTATAAATGCACCTGCACTGTGATAGTCTCAGAGGTCCGTTAAAAGCGCAGAGAGCATCATGAAGAACAAGGAACACACCAGGCAGGTCCGAGATACTGTTGTGAAGAAGTTTAAAGCCGGATTTGGATACAAAAATATTTCCCAAGCTTTAAACATCCCAAGGAGCACTGTGCAAGCGATAATATTGAAATGGAAGGAGTATCAGACCACTGCAAATCTACCAAGACCTGGCCGTCCCTCTAAACCACATATGTCAGAGTCAAGGCCCGCGGGCCACATCCGGCCCGCAAGAAGGTTTTTTACGGCCCCTGGGATGATCTTGATTTATTATTAGAACCGGCCCGCAGCAAGCCGGCAGCCCGCAGATCTTTTACACGCACCAATACTACATTTCCCACAATGCAAAGGTGACGCACCGAGCAGTAGGCTGCTTCATTTCAATATTTATTGGCACAGCAGTCGTCAGCATCACAGTAAAATTAACTTTCAGATACCCATCAAAAATGGCAAAACGGAAGGTGGATACTGAGAACCGGGGGTTTCAAACAAGGTGGGAGTCGGAGTATATGTTCACGAAGGTAGCTGGAAAACCTGTGTGTCTTCTGTGTGGAGAAAGTGTGGCGGTACTGAAAGAGTATAATCTGAGACGACATTATGAAACGAAACACGCGGACACACACGCGGACGCAACTGTCAAGGCCAGTTTTATTTTGGCAGAAGAGATCGCTAAATCAGCCCGGCCATTTACGGAGGGGGATTTCATCAAAAACTGCATGATTAAAGTTTGTGACGAAGTTTGCCCAGAAAAAAGGCAACTCTTTTTAAATGTGAGTCTGAGCAGAAACACCATTGCCGAGAGAGTAGACCAGTTGTCCATCAATCTAAAAGAGCAGCTTGTGAAAAAGGGAAAAGATTTTATTGCATATTCCTTGGCTGTGGATGAGAGCACCGACATTTCTGACATTGCCCAGTTGTCAATTTTCATCCGCGGAGTGGACTCCAACCTAAGCGTGACAGAGGAGTTTTTGGCTTTACGTCCTATGCATGGCACAACTACGGGGCATGATTTGTATGAAGAGGTGTCAAGATGTGTAAATGAGATGGAGCTGCCTTGGGAAAAACTTGTGGGTTTGACAACCGACGGAGCACCTGCGATGTGTGGACACAGGAGCGGACTGGTGGCGAAGATACGGGAAAAGATGCAAGAGGAAAACGCGACAGGTGAGCTGACAGCTTATCATTGTATCATACACCAGGAAGCGTTGTGCGGTAAAGCCTTGAAAATGGAGCATGTAATGAGCATCATCACGCGCACAGTTAACTTTATCAGAGCCAAAGGTTTGAATCACCGCCAGTTCAAGGCATTTCTGACGGAGTTAGAAACGGAGCATGGTGATTTGCCTTATCACACAGAGGTGCGATGGCTAAGCCAGGGAAAGGTGCTTCAAAGATGTTTCGAGCTTCGTGAGGAGATTTGTCTGTTCTTGGACAGCAAAGGGAAAGACACAACACAACTCCGAGACGAAATGTTTCTGTGTGAAATGGCTTTTCTGTGTGACATTACGAGTCATCTGAATGCAATAAACTTGCAGCTGCAGGGTCGGGATCGTGTCATCTCTGATATGTACAGTACAGTGAAGGCATTTAAAACCAAACTGACTCTGTGGGAGACGCAGATGCGGAAAGAAAATTTGAGCCACTTTCCCAGCTGCCAGACCATGAAAGAGAAGCTCTCTACCAGTGCGTTCCCGAGCACACAGTTGGCTGATAAAATAGGTATGCTTGCCGCTGACTTTCGACGCCGATTTGCTGACTTTGAAGCACAAAAAAGCAGGTTGGAACTGCTCGGTAACCCATTTGCTGTTGACGTGGAAAGCTCACCACCAAACCTCCAAATGGAGTTGATTGACCTCCAATGCAATGATGCACTGAGGGCAAAATATGCGGCAGTGGGTGCTGCGGAGTTCGCCCGTTTCCTCCCCGGCACAATGCCCCAGCTGCGCATCCAGGCTGCTCAAACGTTGTCTATGTTTGGCAGCACATACCTGTGTGAACAACTGTTTTCTTTGATGAACCTGAACAAAACATCACACAGAAGTCGACTTACTGCTGAACACCTCCACTCAATTCTGAGGATTTCTTCAGCTCAGAGCCTTACCCCGAACATTGATGAACTTGTGGAAAAGATGGGACACCACCAAGTATCACCCTCAACCTCAAACAAGTGAACATTACTGTGCAATCACATATTTAGAGTTTTTACTCAGTTCAAGTTTAAAAGTTAAAATTTAATATTTGTTTTCACTGCATGTTACTTCTCCTTAAACAAAGTGTTGTTTTTGATTAATAGATTTTTGCACTTTATTTTTTTGTATTTCAATCCAATTATATTTTAAAAATATTTCAGTTGAGTGGATGATAGAAAATTGCTATTATTGTTTTTTCTTTGAAGTAAATTTAGCCCACTTTTGCTAAAATAGAAAATATAGTCTACTGATGGTGCCTTGAATACCGGTTTCTTTCATTTAATGTTCATGTTATGGGGATATTTATATAAAGGAAATTTGTCTTTTGTGTCTGTTGAAAATTAAAGATTACTGACAGAGCCATAAGAAAATATTGCTTTATTTATCTGATCATATTGTAATATATTTGTTAGGTTTTCAGTAGGTTCAATTAGGTTCACTAGACTATATGCGTCATTTAAAAATTTTTCAATGAACATTCGAACAGTCCGGCCCTCGTCTTGTAGCTGATTTTTTTATTTGGCCCTCCGTCCATTTGACTTTGACACCCCTGCTCTAAACTTTCAGCTCATACAAGGAGAAGAATGATCAGAGATGCAGCCAAGAGGCCCATGATCACTCTGGATGAACTGCAGAGATCTACAGCTGAGGTGGCAGACTCTGTCCATAGGACAACAATCAGTCGTATATTGCACAAATCTGGCCTTTATGGAAGAGTGGCAAGAAGAAAGCCATTTCTTAAAGATATCCATAAAAAGTGTAGTTTAAAGTTTGCCACAAGCCACCTGGGAGACACACCAAACATGTGGAAGAAGGTGCTCTGGTCAGATGAAACCAAAATTGAACTTTTTTGCAACAATACAAAACGTTATGTTTGGCGTAAAAGCAACACAGCTGAACACACCATCCCCACTGTCAAACATGGTGGTGGCAGCATCATGGTTTGGGCCTGCTTTTCTTCAGCAGGGACAGGGAAGATGGTTAAAATTGATGGGAAGATGGATGGAGCCAAATACAGGACCATTCTGGAAGAAAACCTGATGGAGTCTGCAAAAGACCTGAGACTGGGACGGAGATTTGTCTTCCAACAAGACAATGATCCAAAACATAAAGCAAAATCTACAATGGAATGGTTCAAAAAAAAACATATCCAGGTGTTAGAATGGCCAAGTCAAAGTCCAGACCTGAATCCAATCGAGAATCTGTGGAAAGAACTGAAAACTGCTGTTCACAAATGCTCTCCATCCAACCTCACTGAGCTCGAGCTGTTTTGCAAGGAGGAATGGGAAAAAATGTCAGTCTCTCGATGTGCAAAACTGATAGAGACATACCCCAAGCGACTTACAGCTGTAATCACAGCAAAAGGTGGCGCTATAAAGTATTAACTTAAGGGGGCTGAATAATTTTGCACGCCCAATTTTTCAGTTTTTGATTTGTTAAAAAAGTTTGAAATATCCAATAAATGTCGTTCCACTTCATGATTGTGTCCCACTTGTTGTTGATTCTTCACAAAAAAATACAGTTTTATATCTTTATGTTTGAAGCCTGAAATGTGGCAAAAGGTCGCAAAGTTCAAGGGGGCCGAATACTTTCGCAAGGCACTGTAACTCTATAACTGTTCAACTACAGTCCATGGAACACAGTCTCTCTGCAGATATAACTCTATAACTCTGTTCAACTACAGTCCACGGAACACAGTCTCTCTGCAGATATAACTCTAGAACTCTGTTCAACTACAGTCCACGGAACACAGTCTCTCTGCAGATATAACTCTATAACTCTGTTCAACTACAGTCCATGGAACACAGTCTCTCTGCAGATATAGCTCTATAACTCTGTTCAACTACAGTCCACGGAACACAGTCTCTCTGCAGATGTAACTCTGTTCAACTACAGTCCACGGAACACAGTCTCTCTGCAAATATAACTCTAGAACTCTGTTCAACTACAGTCCACGGAACACAGTCTCTCTGCAGATATAACTCTATAACTCTGTTCAACTACAGTCCACGGAACACAGTCTCTCTGCAGATATAACTCTAGAACTCTGTTCAACTACAGTCCACGGAACACAGTCTCTCTGCAGATATAACTCTAGAACTCTGTTCAACTCCATTCCTGCTGCATCCAGCTGTTTCCATGTATCATCCCTGGGTTTGACTACTACTACACTGTAACACGGTCCCAGGTAGATGTAAGGGTGCTCTCTCTCATTCACAAGAGGCTGGTGTGAGGCGCTATAGGAGGGAAAGGCTTGTTGTAATGGCTGAAATGGAATAAATGGAACGGAGTCAAACGTGTGGTTTCCATACGTTAGCCGTGTCATGATACCGATCCATAGATTCCATTCCAGACATTACAACAAGCCCTTCCCTCCTAGAGCTCCTCTCACCAGCCTCCTCACACACACACGTTGCCTGCATCTCCAGACTCAAGGTTGTCCTGCTTATTAAATACAACCAGTGATGTCATTGATCAAAAAACCAATTCCAGTTGTATTATTATGTTAGGAGGAAAATCTATTGGCCAATGAGAGGTGAACCCACTTGGTAAACAGATCTGTCATCCATTAAAGCCTGGGAGATTATCAAGGCCAGTCCCAAGTGGCACCCTATTCCCTATATAGTGCACCACTCGTGACCAGAGCCTCATGGGCCCTGGTTAAAAGTAGGTCATTGAAAAGGGAATAGGGTGGTGTTTGACACACAGCCTCAGCACAAGCCTCAGTCCAACAAATTGTGGAGATTGTTTTAAACACCTTCTCTGCTGCTCAGCTGCAGCTCAGCCCGTGACCTTCTCCTAGAGTTGGAGGTCGATTTGAAATGTGGCAAGAGGCCAGCTGCTACCACCACTACTACCTATCCTATAGGTTCACTTTAAATAAACACCACCTCACCTCACCGACCAGCACCTCTACCTCTCCCTCCCTCTACCTCCTCTACCTCCCTCTACCTCCCTCTACCCTGTACCTCTCCCTCCTCCTCACCTTCTCCTCACAATATAAACAGCCAGGCTGTACTGAAAACTCACACCACCTCACCGGCCTGTATCTTTCCCCTCTCCTCCTCTACCTCTCCCTCCTCCTCTCAATATAAACACCCAGGCTGTACGGATAAACTCACACCACCTCACCCCACCGACCAGCACCTCTCCTCTCCCTCCTCCTCCTCACCTCCTCCTCTCAATATAAACACCCAGGCTGTACTGATAAACTCACACCACCTTCACTTTAAATATACATCACCTCACTTGTCTCCCCCATTGCCCCCCCTTCTTTTCCACCCCTCCCCTCCTAAATGATATGATATAATATGAGGGAAAAAAGTATTTCAGTGAAGGTGGTGTGAGTTTTCCCCTCACATACAGTGAGAGAAAATAGTATTTGATCCCCTGCTGATTTTGTACGTTTGCCCACTGACAAAGACATGATCCGTCTGTAATTTTAATGGGTTTATTTGAATAGTGAGAGTGTCACGTTCGTTATAGCGATGAGGCGCAGCGTGATTTGAATACATCTTCTTTAATGAAGGAAGAACACTGAACGAACTATACAAAAAACAAACAAAAAACCGACCGTGAAGCTTTTATAGAAAAAAATGCAGACACAGGCAACTAATACATAGACAATCCCCCACGAATTACCCAAGGAATATGGCTGCCTGAATATGGTTCCCAATCAGAGTGTCACGTTCTGACCTTTATTTCCTTTGTTTTTGTATTTATTTAGTATGGTCAGGGCGTGAGTTGGGTGGGCAGTCTATGTTTGTTTTTCTATGTTTTGGGGCAGTTCTATGTTTCGGCCTAGTATGGTTCTCAATCAGAGGCAGGTGTCATTAGTTGTCTCTGATTGAGAATCATACTTAGGTAGCCTGGGTTGCACTGTTTGTTTGTGGGTGATTGTCTATGTTAGTGGCTTGTGTCAGCACAGGTGTCATTTTGTAGCTTCACGGTCGAATTTGGTTTATTGTTTTTGTTACTCGTTTGTATAGTGTTCAGTCTTTCTTTATTAAAGATTTTACCATGGACACTTACCACGCCGCATATTGGTCCTCTGATCCTTCTCGCCTCTCCTCTTCAGATGAAGAGGAGGACGACCGTGACACAGAGACAACGATAAACAGTTGCCTCTGATTGGGAACCAATCTAGGCAACCATAGACATACAAAACACCTAGACTAGTGAACAACTCCATTAACATACAATAATTCTAGACAGGACAAAAACCCTAGACAGGAAAACACAACACACCACCCTCGTCACACCACCCTCGTCACACCACCCTCGTCACACCCTGACCTAACCAAAATAATAAAGAAAACAAAGATAACTAAGGTCAGGGCGTGACAGAAAGACAGAAAAACAACAACAAAAAATCCAGAAAAAGGCATGTCTAAAATGTTATCAATTGATTTGCATTTTAATGAGGGGAATAAGTATTTGACCCCTCTGTAAAACATGACTTAGTACTTGGTGGCAAAACCCTTGTTGGCAATCACAGAGGTCAGACGTTTCTTGTAGTTGGTCACCAGGTTTGCACACGTCTCAGGAGGGATTTTGTCCCACTCCTCTTTGCAGATCTTCTCCAAGTCATTCAGGTTTTGAGGCTGACGTTTGGCAACTCAAACCTTCTATGGGATTACGGTCTGGAGACTGGCTAGGCGACTCCAGGACCTTAATGTGCTTCTTCTTGAGCCACTCCTTTGTTGCCTTGGCCGTGTGTTTTGGGTCATTGTCATGCTGGAATACCCATCCACGACCCATTTTCAATGCCCTGGCTGAGGGAAGGAGGTTCTCACCCAAGATTTGACGGTACATGGCCCCGTCCATCGTCCCTTTGATGCGGTGAAGTTGTCCTGTCCCCTTAGCAGAAAAACACCCCCAAAGCATAATGTTTCCACCTCCATGTTTGACGGTGGGGATGGTGTTCTTGGGGTCATAGGCAGCATTCCTCCTCCTCCAAACACGGCACGTTGAGTTGATGCCAAAGAGCTCCATTTTGGTCTCATCTGACCGCAACACTTTCACCCAGTTGTCCTCTGAATCATTCAGATGTTCATTGGCAAACTTCAGACGGGCATGTATATGTGCTTTCTTGAGCAGGGGGACCTTGCGGGCGCTGCAGGGTTTCAGTTCTTCACGGCATAGTGTGTTACCAATTGATTTCTTGGTGACTATGGCCCCAGCTGCCTTGAGATTATTGACAAGATCCTCCTGTGTAGTTCTGGGCTGATTCCTCACCGTAATCATGATCATTGCAACTCCACGAGGTGAGATCTTGCATGGAGCCCCAGGCCGAGGGAGATTGACAGTTCTTTTGTGTTTCTTCCATTTGCGAATAATCGCACCAACTGTTGTCACCTTCTCACCAAGCTGCTTGGCGATGGTCTCGTAGACCATTCCAGCCTTGTGTAGGTCTACAATCTTGTCCCTGACATCCTTGGGGAGCTCTTTGGTCTTGGCCATGGTGGAGAGTTTGGAATCTGATTGATTGATTGCTTCTGTGGACAGGTGTCTTTTATACAGGTAACAAACTGAGAAAAGGAGCACTCCCTTTAAGAGTGTGCTCCTAATTTCAGCTCGTTACCTGTATAAAAGACACCTGGGAGCCAAAAATCTTTCTGATTGAGAGGGGGTCAAATAATTATTTCCCTCATTAAAATGCAAATTGATTTATAACATTTTTGACATGTGTTTTCCTGGATTATGTTGTTGTTATTCTGTCTCTCACTGTTCAAATAAACCCATTAAAATTATAGACTGGTCATTTCTTTGTCAGTGGGCAAACGTACAAAATCAGCAGGGGATCAAATACTTTTTTCCCTCACTTTATATATAAATATATATATATATATATATATATATATATATATATATATATATATATATATATATATTATACACTGTGGTTTCAGGAGGTACTCACACCCCCTTCACATTTTCAAACAGATTCAACAACAAAGACCAGGAAGGTTTTCCAATACCTCGCAAAAGATGATACATCTTTTTTAAAGTAGACATTGAACATCCCTTTGAGCATGGTGAAGTTATTAATTACACTTTGGATGGTGTATCAATACACCCAGTCACTACAAACATACAGGCGTCCATCCTAACTCAGTTACCGGAGAGGAAGGAAACCGTTCAGTGATTTCACCATGCGGTCAATGGTGACTTTAAAACAGTTACAGAGTTTAATGGCTGTGATAGGAGAAAACTGAGGATGGATCAACAACATTGTAGTTACTCCACAATACTAACCTTAATGACAGAGTGAAAAGGAGGAAGCCTGTACAGAATACAAATATTCCAAAACATGCATCCTGTTTGCAAAAAGGCACTAAAGTAACACTGCAAAACAAAATCCAAAGCAATTCACTTTTTGTCCTGAATACAAAGTGTTATGTTTGGGGAAAATCCAACACAACACATTACTGAGAGTACCACTCATATTTTCAAGCATAGTGGTGGCTGCATCATGTTATGGGTGTGCTTGTAATCGTTAAGTACTGGGGCGTTTTTCAGGACAAAACAGAAACGGATTGGAGCTAAGCACAGGCAAAATCCTAGAGGAAAACCTGTTCCATCCAGTATGCTTTCCAAAAGACACTGGGAGACAAATTCACCTTTCAGTAGGACACTAAAGTAAGTAAGTAGAACACCCCTCTCCTCTACCTCTCCCCTCTCCTCTACCTCTCCTCTACCTCTCCCCTCTCCTCCTCTACCTGTCCCATCTCCTCCGCTACCTCTCCTCTACCTCTCCCCTCTCCTCCTCTACCTCTCCTCCTCTACCTCTCCTCCTCTCCCCTCTCCCCTCTCCACCTCTACCTCTCCCCTCTCCTCCTCTACCTCTCCCCTCTCCTCCTCTCCCCCTCTCCTCCTCTACCTCTCCCCTCTACCTCTCCTCCTCTCCCCTCTCTCTCCCCTCTCCTCTACCTCTCCCCTCTCCTCCACCTCTCCCCTCTCCTCCTCTACCTCTCCCCTCTCCTCCTCTCCCCTCTACCTCTCCTCCTCTACCCTCTCCTCCTCTCCCCTCTCCCCTCTCCACCTCTACCTCTCCCCTCTCCTCCTCTACCTCTCCCCTCTCCCCCTCTCCCCCTCTCCCCTCTCCTCCTCTACCTCTCCCCTCTACCTCTCCTCCTCTCCCCTCTCCTCTACCTCTCCCCTCTCCTCTACCTCTCCCCTCTCCTCCACCTCTCCCCACTCCTCCTCTACCTCTCATCCTCTCCTCCTCTACCTCTCCCCTCTCCTCTCCCCTCTACCTCTCCCCCACTCCCCTCTCCTCCTCTACCTCTCCTCCTCTACCTCTCCCTCCTCTACCTCTCCCTCCTCCTGACTCTGAACCACTGCATCCTGTGATAGGTCAGCTACATCGTCAACACCTACCTCATCTGCATAACTGTCAGAGATCATTGACTAAGTCAGTCCTGTGTGGTTGCGGTTTGCTGTAGCGTTGCTACTGTATGGTTGTGTCCCAAGCAGCATCCTATTACCTACGTAGCGCACTACTTTGAACCAGAACCCTATGAGCCCTGGTTAAAATTAGAGCACTACATAGGGAATAGGGTGCCAATTGGGACCAAGATGCATCCTTTGACCTGTTTAAAGGGCCCGTGAGGACATTTCTCTCCAGATCATCCTGATGTCCTGGTTGTGTATTGATACAGTACGCTTCACACAGGATCAATACTCTGCTGAGAACATAATGGAGTCTCTCTGAGGGTGACTGGACTGGACTGGCTGAGAAACTAACGTTTAGAGGTCCACACACACACACACACATACATAACACGTACGCACGCACTCACACACACACACACACACACACACACACACACACACACACACACACACACACACACACACACACACACACACACACACACACACACACACAAACACACACGCACACACACACACGCACACTGAAGTTTGGAGGCCCATGGGATGGATGCTGCATATACAGTATCTACTGTTTCTACAGGCATGACTCTGTCCAAACTGTTTTAATCAGCATCTAATTAGTGGCGGTTCATTGGTTGACAGTTCTATAGTTGGCAGGATTCATTCATTAATTAAGTAAAATCGTCTAAAGCATCTGCCTGATGAAAGGTTTTAGAAATGTTTAAACGAGCAAATTATTGACCCCAATCAGAAACATGGCAAAGAAACAAATATTCACAACAGCTTGTTATTAACTGCTGTTTCAGTTAAGTGACTCTTGGTTTAACTTAAAAGTCTTTCTGAAGGCTATTATCTAATATAATTACATCATCGTTACAACAACAGAATTTTGGGGGGTTTGAAGATAACTCTCGCTCAACATCATGGTCTAGTCCGCCATTAGAAGTTCATGTATTTATTTTAACTGAACAAACTGAACAACTAACTATTGTATTAAATTCATTTGTTACAAAATTGTGCCGTTCCAGAATATCCAGACATTCTAGAAGATTCAGATATTCTATAAAGAACACCCAGACATTCTAGATAGAACACCCAGATATTCTCGATAGAACACCCAGACATTCTAGATAGAACACCCAGACATTCTACAAAGAACACCCAGACATTCTAGATAGAACAACCAGACATTCTAGATAGAACACCCAGATATTCTAGATAGAACACTCAGACATTTTAGATAGAACAACCAGACATTCTAGATAGAACACCCAGATATTCTAGATAGAACACCCATACATTCTAAAAGACTCAGACATTCTAGACAGAACACCCAGGCATTCTAGATTACCCAGATATTCTAGAACAAAGACATTTTAGATGACCCATACATTCTAGAACACCCAAACATTCTAGAACATCCAGGCATTCTACAACACACAGACATTCTAGAACACCCAGACATTCTAGAACATCCAGACATTCTAGAACATCAAGACATTCTTGAACACCCAAACATTCTAGATCATCCCGACATTCAAAACACCCAGACATTCTAGAACACCCAGATATTCTACAACATCCAGACATTCTAGAACATTCCGACATTCTACAAACAGCCAGACATTCTTGAACAGCCTGTGATTCCAGAACATTCAGCCATTCTACAATACACAGCTATTCCAAAAAAGCAACCTGGCATCACAGTCTACTAACAAACATGAATCCATCCAGGCACTAATGAAACATGATAATACTTTGTCTTGTTGTGCTTCACTCTGTCAGAGGCAGGCGTGGAGATGGAAGCTGCCAGTGTGGTTGAGAAGGCGATAGTTGCCACCAGAGTAATCGTCGTGCTCCCAGACGTTTCAGGTAAAACTTCTGCACGGCAACAGAAGAAAACATTTACACTCAATGAATAAAAGATGAGAAAAAAAGTGACGTTATGCATTCATTTAAAAAAGGAGAGGAGAAACACTACATGTTACACAATTGCTGTGAAACAGGTTTTTCATGGAATCATTTCCCTCAGAGCAGGTGCATTATGTAGTCAAATAGAGCAACACTTTGGAGGATAAACACTCAAACACTGTGTACCTGTAACTAAATGTCCTGGAATAAAACTGTTCTCTCTCTTCGTCCTTGGTTAAGCTCCATCTAGCACTCTCTCCTTCACTATCGGAGACTCGGAGAGGAGAACCTGTTGGTTGGATGGTCATCTGGATTGCACGGTCTGTTTCCTGAATCCAAGCAGGAAGAAACAACTCACTGGAACTAACAAGAGTGTTCAGCAGTGTGCCCAATCCTAAGAGAACACTTGTGCCCAAATATCACTCGAGCAGCAAACGAAAACAGACAAACTCTAACCCTCCTCAGAGTAGCCTCCAAGAAACCACTTAACCCCATATAACCCTTTTTGTTCTGCTGTCTGTAGTGTGTAGTGTAGAACGCTGCCGAACAGCTCTCTTACTAACTTACTTAGGCCTACAGGCATGAAACGGGTCTAATAATAATGGGGTCATGCTGGTTAAACAATAACAGCCTTTTCCTGACAAAGATTACATTAAATGAAATACGTCATAGAATCAGACTGTTGCTCCCCACATGAGTACTAGGCTCCGTCCTAAAATGGATCCCTATTTTTTCCTAGTGCACTACTTTTGTCCATAGCCCTGGTATAAAAAAATACAATGGTGCACTACATAGGGTATAGGGTGCTATTTGGGATGCAGGCCCTTATTAAAAAGCCCATAATATCCTATTACAACACTTAATCCTTAAAGGGACATTTCATGTTCATCGTCTCCAGCATCACTCCAACATCAACACGTGTGAAAATGGTGTGTTTCTATGTTTTGTAGGTATAACAGATAGAGGAAGAGAAGTGTTTACAATGACGTCATCGACCAATTAGTGGGCAATGCCTCCTGACAATTGGTTAAAATCGCGGCGCACACTGATGACGTCATTGGAAACACATCTTCCTCTATCCTTTATACTACAAAACATAGGAAGCGTGACATTTTTACATATGTTGATGTTGGAGTGGTGCTAGAGATGAATATGAATATTAAACAATTATTTAATGAAATATTGAATTTGACCTTACTGCTATTAGCCCATAGAATGTAATAAATAACAGATTCGTACTTGGAAAACAGACAATCAAAAATGAAATACAATAAAAAGTTTGTTTTAAAGGGTCTGTCCTACATCTGAGATATATAGGAAAAATAAGGAAATTATGTATATTTTTTTGACCCATATTTAACCACTTTCTTTTTTATAGTTACCAAACTACTTCCATCTATTCATTTTTCAGACTAGTCTTGTGAGGCTTGAGCATGACAACCGACTTGTCCATGAGAGTCTCACCTTTCCATCGAGGGGTCATATTAATGTGTCGGCCAAACCGTTCGGATGCTACAGACGTATTTGTGAGAAGACTCTCCCGAGGTAGATGTGTCCTGGATGTCTCCTGAGGTAGATGTATCTTGGATGTATCCTGAGGTAGATGTCTCCTGGATGTATCCTGAGGTAGATGTGTCCTGGATGTCTCCCAAGGTAGACGTGTCCTGGATGTCTCCTGAGGTAGATGTGTCCTGGATGTATCCTGAGGTAGATGTATCCTGAGGTAGATGTGTCCTGGATGTATCCTGAGGTAGATGTATCATGAGGTAGATGTATCCTGAGGTAGATGTGTCCTGGATGTCTCCCGAGGTAGATGTTTCCTGGATGTCTCCTGAGGTAGATGTGTCCTGGATGTATCCGGAGGTAGATCTGTCCTGGATGTATCCTGAGGTAGATGTGTCCTGGATGTCTCCCGAGGTAGATGTATCCTGAGGTAGATGTGTCCTGAGGTAGATGTGTCCTGGTTGTCTCCTGAGGTAGATGTATCCCGAGGTAGATGTGTCCTGGATGTATCCTGAGGTAGATGTGTCCGAGATGTATCCCGAGGTAGATGTGTCCTGGATGTCTCCCAAGGTAGATGTGTCCTGGATGTATCCTGAGGTAGATGTGTCTGAGATGTATCCCGAGGTAGATGTGTCCTGGATGTCTCCCAAGGTAGATGTGTCCTAGATGTCTCCCGAAGGTAGATGTGTCCTGGATGTCTCCTGAGGGAGATGTGTCCTGGATGTCTCCCGAGGTAGATGTATCCTGAGGTAGATGTATCCTGAGGTAGATGTGTCCTGGATGTCTCCCGAGGTAGATGTTTCCTGGATGTATCCTGAGGTAGATGTGTCCTGGATGTATCCTGAGGTAGATGTGTCCTGGATGTATCCTGAGGTAGATGTATCCTGAGGTAGATGTGTCCTGAGGTAGATGTGTCCTGGTTGTCTCCTGAGGTAGATGTATCCCGAGGTAGATGTGTCCTGGATGTATCCTGAGGTAGATGTGTCCGAGATGTATCCCGAGGTAGATGTGTCCTGGATGTCTCCCAAGGTAGATGTGTCCTGGATGTCTCCCGAGGTAGATGTGTCCTGGATGTCTCCCAAGGTAGATGTCTTCTGGATGTATCCTGAGGTAGATGTCTCCTGGATGTATCCTGAGTTAGATGTCTCCTGGATGTCTCTTGAGGTAGATGTGTCCTGGTTGTCTCCCGAGGTAAATGTATATTGGATGTATCCTGAGGTAGATGTGTCCTGAGGTAGATGTATATTGGGTGTATCCTGAGGTAGATGTGTCCTGAGGTAGATGTATATTGGATGTATCCTGAGGTAGATGTGTCCTGAGGTAGATGTATATTGGATGTATCCTGAGGTAGATGTGTCCTGGATGTATCCTGAGGTAGATGTGTCCTGAGGTAGATGTGTCCTGGATGTATCCTGAGGTAGATGTGTCCTGGATGTCTCCTGAGGTAGATGTATATTGGATGTATCCAGAGGTAGATGTCTCCTGGATGTATCCTGAGGTAAATGTCTCCTGGATGTATCTTGAGGTAGATGTTTCCTGGATGTCTCCTGAGGTAGATGTGTCCTGGATGTATCCTGAGGTAAATGTCTCCTGGATGTATCCTGAGTTAGATGTCTCCTGGATGTCTCCTGAGGTAGATGTGTCCTGGTTGTCTCCCGAGGTAGATGTCTCCTGGATGTATCCTGAGGTAAATGTCTCCTGGATGTATCCTGAGTTAGATGTCTCCTGGATGTCTCCTGAGGTAGATGTGTCCTGGTTGTCTCCCGAGGTAGATGTATCTTGGATGTATCCTGAGGTAGATGTCTCCTGGATGTCTCCTGAGGTAGATGTGTCCTGGTTGTCTCCCGAGGTAGATGTCTCCTGGATGTATCCTGAGGTAAATGTCTCCGAGATGTCTTCTTTCAGTCCACTAGGTTAGACTCCATCAGAGATCCTCTCAGAACGTTGCAGAGAGACAATATACTGAGGTCAGCCATGCAGTGCTCACCCTCTAGGTAGGCTCTGTGATGCCTTACTGCACACACACACACACACACAAACACAAACAGCTCTGTGATGTCTTACTGTGGAGGGGTTCAGTGGTTCATACTGTACAACCTGCTACTTCCCAGGGTCCAACAGGAACTGTACATGATGTTTATACACGGGTGATGTCCTGCAGTACATGATGTTTATACACAGGTGAAATACTGCAGTACATGATGTTTATACACAGGTGAAATACTGCAGTACATTATGTTTATACACAGGTGATATACTGCAGTACATGATGTTTATACACAGGTGATATACTGCTGTACATGATGTTTATACACAGGTGATATACTGCTGTACATGATGTTTATACATGGGTGATATACTGCAGTACATGATGTTTATACATGGGTGATATACTGCAGTACATGATGTTTATACACGAGTGATATACTGCAGTACATTATGTTTATACACAGGTGATATACTGCAGTACATGATGTTTATACACAGGTGATATACTGCTGTACATTATGTTTATACATGGGTGATATACTGCAGTACATGATGTTTATACATGGGTGATATACTGCAGTACATGATGTTTATACATGGGTGATATACTGCAGTACATGATGTTTATACATGGGTGATATACTGCAGTACAATATGTTTATACACAGATGATATACTGCAGTAATATATGTTTATACATGGGTGATATACTGCAGTACATGATGTTTATACATGGGTGATATACTGCAGTACATGATGTTTATACATGGGTGATATACTGCAGTAATATATGTTTATGCATGGGTGATATACTGCAGTACATTATGTTTTTACATGGGTGATATACTGCAGTAATATATGTTTATGCATGGGTGATAGACTGCAGTACATGATGTTTATACATGGGTGATATACTGTAGTACATAATGTTTATACACGGGTGATATACTGCAGTACTATATGTTTATACATGGGTGATATACTGCAGTACATAATGTTATACATGGGTGATATACTGCAGTAATATATGTTTATATATGGGTGATATACTGCAGTAATATATGTTTATACATGGGTGATATACTGCAGTACATACTGTTATACACAGGTGATATACTGCAGTACATAATGTTTATACATGGGTGATTGACTGCAGTACATGATGTTTATACACAGGTGATATACTGCAGTACATGATGTTTATACACAGGTGATATACTGCAGTAATATATGTTTATACACGGGTGATATACTGCAGTACATGATGTTAGTGCTATATGTACCTATGTTGTTCTTAAATGACATGTTACAACACATGATATTGTGTGACAGACGGGTTTAAGACGTTTGAGAGCAGGGATGTAAAACGTGCGTGCGTGCCACCCGTGAGAGGACATGACGGAAGTTTTTCCCGTACGGCGATCAATCGGACGTCAGTGTTCATCGACATGCAGTAAATGTGTTGTGATTTTAGTAGATGCTGTGTACTGTGAGCCGTCGCTGAAACACAGGACACGTTTGGTTGGTTCCAGTGACGCCCACAGAGAAAGACAACAGCTCCAACAGAAGGAAGGAGACATCGTTTTCGTTAGATCATGGGTGTCAAACTCTGGCCCGTGGGCCAAATTTGGCCCGCGGGGTAATTATATTTGGCCCGCGAGACAATACCAAATTACTACTAGAGCTGGCCCGCCGGTATTATACAGCGCATTCACAACTAATACTACGAATCCCATAATGCTCTGCTGTTTTCGCGCGCCAATCAGGACAGGACCCAGAAACGCTCTCTCCTCTGTGACAGTAGTCATAGCAACATAGACGCTACAACTGTCAGCGAGCTAACCCTTCCCAAAAATGGTGAAAAGAAAGGCAGAAAACAGGAGCTTTCTGGACAAGTGGGAGGCAGAATATCTGTTTACATATGTAAAAGACAAACCTGTTTGTCTTGTTTGTGGAGTCAACGTGGCTGTAAGTAAGGAGTACAACATTAGATGACACTATGAAACGAAACACCATGACAAATACAAGGACCTGGACATGACTCAAAGGAGCCAGAAAGTAGAGGAGATGAAAATAAGTTTGGTTTCACAACAGAATATGTTTAAAAAAGCCACATCACAAAGCGAGGCTGCTGTAAAGGCTAGTTATATAGTGGCAGCAGAGATCGCAAAATCAGCCCGGCCATTTAATGAGGGAGAGTTCATGAAAAAGTGCATGATGAAGGTTTGTGACCTCGTATGCCCAGAGAAAAAACAAGCATTTTCAAACGTGAGCCTGAGCAGGAACACAGTAGCTGATCGCACATGTGATCTTGCCACCAATCTGTATGACCAGCTGATGGAAAAGGGAAAAGATTTTGTTGCGTTCTCCCTCGCTGTGGATGAGAGCTGCGACGCATCTGATACTGCTCAGCTGTCAGTCTTCATCCGTGGAGTGGACTCAAATCTGTGTGTTACGGAGGAGCTATTAGGATTCAAATCAATGCATGGCACAACCACAGGAAAGGAAATCTTTGAGGAGGTTTCCAAATGTGTAACTGAAATAAAGCTGCCGTGGGATAAACTCGTTGGATTAACGACAGATGGTGCGCCAGCGATGTGCGGTAAAAAGAGTGGACTGGTGGGCATGGTTCGGGAGAAGATGCGGGAAGAGAACTGTGCAGGTGAGCTAATTGTTTACCACTGCATCATACATCAGGAAGCACTGTGTGCCAAAGCCCTAAATATGGAACATGTTATGACCACAGTAACACAGGTAGTTAACTTTATAAGAGCCAAAGGTCTAAATCACCGCCAGTTTAAATCTTTTCTGGAGGAGTGTGGTTCTTAATACGCAGACGTGCCGTATCACACAGAGGTGAGATGGCTAAGCAGAGGAAAAGTACTGAACAGATGTTTCGAGCTGCGTGAGGAAATATGTCAATTCCTGGAAACCAAAGGGAAGGATACAGCAGAGCTCCGGGAGCAAAAGTTCCTGTGTGAGCTGGCCTTTCTCTGTGACATCTCGAGCCATCTCGATGCGCTGAACCTGCAGCTTCAGGGGCGGGGGCGCATCATCACAGACATGTACACTGCAGTGAGGGCCTTCAAAACTAAACTGTGCCTGTGGGAGAATCAGATGCTGCAAGGAAACCCTTGCCATTTTCCCTGCTGCCAATCCATAAAAGCGCAGATCTCTACCGCCGTGTTCCCATGCGCACAGTTTGCTGAAAAACTCAGTGTTCTCGCCGCTGAGTTTAGCCGGCGATTTGCCGACTTCGATGCCCAGAAATGCAAGTTTGAACTGCTTAGTAATCCCTTCGCAGTTGATGTGGAAAATGCACTAACCAACATCCAAATGGAGCTGATTGAACTCCAGTGCAACGACACGCTGAAGTCAAAGTATGATGCTGTGGGCGCCGCACAGTTTCCACGGTTCATCCCTGACACAATGCCTCAGCTCCGCACCCAAGCTGCTCAGATGCTCTCCATGTTCGGCAGCACTTATCTATGCGAGCAACTTTTCTCCTCGATGAAGATGACCAAAACAACTCACAGGAGACGTCTGACTGATAAACATCTTCGCTCGATACTGAGGATTTCTTCAGCTCAGAGCTTGAGCCCAGACATTGATGAACTAGCATCCAAGAAGAGATGCCAGGTATCTGGCTTGGGCACATCAGATTAGACCAGTGTGCAATAATTAACGTTTTCTTTATGCACTTTTTCTTGCTACAAGGCATGGGCTTGAATGGTTGATTGATTTATTATCATTTTATTTGTAAAATTATTAGCCAGTGGAAAAAGTTTATTTTGGTATTTAAATCAGAAGGCTGCAAATAGAAAAGAGGCATACAATTTTTATTTAAATTTTATTTATTTAATAAATTAATGCCATTGATGTGTTTTTTCATTTGAAATTCGATTTTGCATGTCTCCACTATTAAATTATATATTGTATGGTAATAAGCGATGCTTGTTCCATATTCAATGTTAAAGCAAAACTTGTTTGGGTCCATATTAAAAGGTTAATTTGTTCAATGTTGGCCCGTGACTTTGTTCAGGTTTTACATTTTGGCCCACTGGGTATTTGAGTTTGACACCCCTGCGTTAGATGGATATATCGGTGACATCGCTCCTCCGGATAGCACGAGTCCCAAATGACGTACTATTCCCCTGGGTAGTGCACAAACATTTCGGATGCAAACAGAGATGGGTGACTTGGCATCGGGCAGGTGTTTATTAAGAACACATTTACCTCTGTAGATTAAAACAATAGTCAGGCTTAGTCCCAAATGTATTACTTTTGAGGCACCCCATAGGACTCTGGTCTTGAAAAGGACAGGCTGCCATTTGGCACACGCTCCCCAGTCATCCCACAACAAGCAGAGGTGGTGAGGATGATTAGACTAATGGTAACCATGGTGACGTGAATCCACACATGTACAACTGGAAGATGGAGGAGGAGGAGGAGGATGGAGGAGGAGGAGGAGGATGGAGGAAGAGGAGGAGGATGGAGAAGGAGGAGGAGGAGGATGGAGAAGGAGGAGGAGGAGAGAGGAAGAGGAGTAATCTGAAGGAAATACAATATGTGTGTCTAATATGGTCATACGTTGGACAGGAGGTTAGGAAGTGCATCTCAGTTTCCACCTCATTTTGTGGGCAGTGAGCACATAGCCTGTTTTCTCTTGAGAGCCATGTCTGCCTACGGCGGCCTTTCTCAATAGCAAGGCTATGCTCACTGAATCTGTACATAGTCAAAGATTTCCTTAAGTTTGGGTCAGTCACAGTGGTCAGGTATTCTGACACTGTGTACTCTCTGTTTACAGCCTTATTCTAAAATTAATTAATCTACACACAATACCCCATAACGGCAAAGCAAAAACAGGTTTTTAGAAATGTTTGCTAATTTATAAAAAGCAAACAACAGATATTACATTTCCATAAGTATTCAGACCTTTTACTCAGTACTTTGTTGAAGCACCTTTGGCAGCGATTACAGACACAAGTCTTCTTGGGTTTGATTCTACAAGCTTGGCACACCTGTATTTGGGGAGTTTCTCCCATTCTTCTCTGCAGATCCTCTCAAGCTCTGTCAGGTTGGATGGGGAGCGCCGCTGTACAGCTGTTTTCAGGTCTCTCCAGAGATGTTCGATCAGGTTGAAGTCTGGGCTCTGGCTGGGCCACTCATGGACATTTAGAGACTTGTCCTGAAGCCACTGCTACATTGTCTTGGCTGTGGGATTAGGGTCATTGTCCTGTTGGAAGGTGAACCGTCACCCCAATCTGAGGTCCTGAGCGCTCTGAAGCAGTTTTTCATCAAGGATCTCTCTGTACTTAGCTCCATTTATGTTTGCTTCAATCCTGACTAGTCTCCAAGTCTATACTGCTGAAAAATATCCCCATAGCATAATGCTGCTGCCTTCATGCTTCACCGTAGGGATGGTACCAGGATTCCTCCAGATGTGACAGTTGGTATTCTGGCCAAAGACTTCAATCTTGGTTTCATCAGACCAGAGAATCTTGTTAATCACGGTCTGAGAATCTGTTGGTACCTTTTGGCAAACTCCAAGCGGGCTGTCATGTGCCTTTTACTGAGGAGTGGCTTTTGTCTGGCCACTCTACAATAAAGGCCTGATTGGTGGAGTGCTGCAGAGACGGTGGTCCTTCTGGAATGTTCTCCCATTTCTGCAGACGAACTCTAGAAATCTGTCAGTGACCACTGAGTTCTTGGTCACTTCCCTGACCAGGGCCCTTCTCTCCCGATTGGTCAGTTTGCCCGGGCGGCCGGCTCTAGGAAGAGTCTTGGTGGTTCCAAACTTCTTCCATTTAATAATGATGGAGGCCACTGTGTTCTTGGGGACCTTCAACGCTGCAGAAATGTTTTGGTGCCCTTCCCCAGATCTGTTCTTCAACACAATCCTTCCTCAGAGCTCTACGGACAATTCCTTCCACCTCATGGCTTGGTTTTTTGCTCTGACATGCAATGTCAAATGTGGGACCTTATATAGACAGGTGTGTGTTTTTATCAATCAGGTCCTATCAATTGAATTTATCACAGGTGGACTCCAATCAAGCTGTAGAAACATGAAGGATGGAAACAGGATGCACCTGAGCTCAATTTACAGTCTCATAGGAAATGGTCTGAACACTGATGTAAAGGTATTTCAGATTGTTTTATTTGTGTAAATAAGTAATTTGTAAATAAGATATTTCTGAGATATTTTATTATTATTTTTTGCAAACAATTATGTAAACCTGTGTTTGTTTTGTCATTATGGGATATTGTGTGTAGATTGCTGAGGATTTGTATTTATTTAATACATTTTAGAATAAGGCTGTAACGTAACAAAATGTGGAAAAAGTCAAGGAGTCTAAATACTTTCTGAAGGCACTGTATCTTTTTGTTTTGCTCATGATTATCGTCAGTATTTCTGGGTCCATAAAAAGTGGCTAGTGATACATGTATTACATAAAGATGCAGTAGATGATATAGAGTACAGTATATACATATACATATGCGATGAATAATGTAGGGTATGTAAACATTATATTATATTATATTATATATATGTGTCTCATGCTGCTTGATGTGTGTGTGTGTGTGTGTGTGTGTGTGTGTGTGTGTGTGTGTGTGTGTGTGTGTGTGTGTGTGTGTGTGTGTGTGTGTGTGTGTGTGTGTGTGTGTGTCTGTGTGTGTGTGTGTGTCTGTGTGTGTGTGTGTCTGTGTGTATGTGTGTGTGTGTGTGTGTTTGTCTATGCAGCATTGTGTGTGTGTGTGTGTGTTTGTCATGCAGCATAGCATAGTGTATGTGTGTGTGTGTCATGCAGCAGAGTGTGTGTGTGTGTGTCATGCAGCATAGTGTGTGTGTGTTATGCAGCATAGTGTGTGTGTGTGTGTGTGTGTGTGTGTCATGCAGCATAGTGTGTGTGTGTGTGTGTGTGTGTCAAGCAGCATAGTTTGCGTGTGTCATGCAGCATGGTGTGTGTGTGTCAAGCAGCATAGTGTGTGTGTGTCATGCAGCATAGTGTGTGTGTGTGTGTGTGTGTGTGTGTGTGTGTGTGTGTGTGTGTGTGTGTGTGTGTGTGTGTGTGTGTGTGTGTGTGTGTGTGTGTGTCACGCAGCATGGTGTGTGTGTCATGCAGCATAGTGTGTGTGTGTGTGTGTGTCAAGCAGCATGGTGTGTGTGTGTGTGTCAAGCAGCATGGTGTGTGTGTGTGTCATGCGGCATAGTTTGTGTGTGTCATGCAGCATGGTGTGTGTGTGTCAAGCAGCATAGTGTGTGTGTGTGTGTGTGTGTGTGTGTGTGTCATGCAGCATAGTGTGTGTGTGTGTGTGTGTGTGTGTGTGTGTGTGTGTGTGTGTGTGTGTGTGTGTGTGTGTGTGTGTGTGTGTGTGTGTAGTGTGTGTGTGTGTGTGTCATGCGCAGCATGGTGTGTGTGTGTGTCATGCTGCATGTGTGTGTGTGTCATGCTGCATGGTGTGTGTGTGTGTGTGTGTGTGTGTGTGTGTGTGTGTGTGTGTGTGTGTGTGTGTGTGTGTGTGTGTGTGTGTGTGTGTGTGTGTGTGTGTGTGTGTTGTGTGTGTGTGTGTGTGTGTGTGTGTCATGCAGCATGGTGTGTGTGTGTCATGCAGCATAGTGTGTGTGTGTGTCATTCAGCATGGTGTGTGTGTGTCATGCAGCATAGTGTGTGTGTGTGTGTGTGTGTCATGCAGCATGGTGTGTGTGTGTCATGCAGCATAGTGTGTGTGTGTGTGTGTGTGTGTGTGTGTGTGTGTGTGTGTGTGTGTGTGTGTCATGCATCATAGTGTGTGTGTGTGTCATGCAGCATAGTGTGAGTGTGTGTCATGCAGCATAGTGTGTGCGTGTCATTATAGAATAACTATTTTCAAAGTTACTTTGTGACTCGGGACGTCGGGTTTGATATGAAAGCTTCTTTTAGTAATAATGCTTGTTCACGTTGCATTTAACAACTTTAGATTCTACAGAACAATAAAAAATAAGTTGCTAGTGAAAAGTCCAGATAGTCACTTGTCACTTGCACATAACTCATATCTTCTCTTCCTACTTCTTGTCGCAAGGCATTCTGGAACTTGCAGTCAAAAGCGTCCTTGGACACTGTGCTATCTAACCTCCAAACGAGCTTCAATGCCATACAGCACTCCTTCCGTGGCCTCCAACTGCTCTTAAACGCTAGTAAAACCAAATGCATGCTTTTCAACCGTTCGCTGCCTGCACCCGCACGCCTGACCAGCATCACCACCCTGGATGGTTCCGACCTTGAATATGTGGACATCTATAAGTACCTAGGTGTCTGGCTAGACTCTAAACTATCCTTCCAGACCCATATCAAACATCTCCAATCGAAAATCAAATCAAGAGTCGGCTTTCTATTCCGCAACAAAGCCTCCTTCACTCACGCCGCCAAACTTACCCTAGTAAAACTGACTATCCTACCGATCCTCGATGTCATCTACAAAATTGCTTCCAACACTCTACTCAGCAAACTGGATGCAGTTTATCACAGTGCCATCCGTTTTGTCACTAAAGCACCTTATACCACCCACCACTGCGACTTGTATGCTCTAGTCGGCTGGCCCTCGCTACATATTCGTCGCCAGACCCACTGGCTCCAGGTCATCTACAAGTCCATGCTAGGTAAAGCTCCGCCTTATCTCAGTTCACTGGTTACGATGGCAACACCCATCCGTAGCACGTGCTCCAGCAGGTGTATCTCACTGATCATCCCTAAAGCCAACACCTCATTTGGCCGCCTTTCGTTCCAGTTCTCTGCTGCCTGTGACTGGAACGAATTGCAAAAATCGCTGAAGTTGGAGACTTTTATCTCCCTCACCAACTTCAAACATCTGCTATCTGAGCAGCTAACCGATCGCTGCAGCTGTACATAGTCTATTGGTAAATAGCCCACCCATTTTCACCTACCTCATCCCATACTGTTTTTATTTATTTATTTTTCTGCTCTTTTGCACACCAATATCTCTCTCTACCTGTACATAACCATCTGATCATTTATCACTCCAGTGTTAATCTGCATAATTGTAATTATTCGCCTACCTTCTCATGCCTTTTGCACACAATGTATATATATACTTGTTAATTGTTTACTCCATGTGTAACTCTGTGTTGTCTGTTCACACTGCTATGCCTTATCTTGGCCAGGTCGCAGTTGTAAATGAGAACTTGTTCTCAACTGGCCTACCTGGTTAAATAAAGGTGAAATAAAATAAAATAAAAAATCCAATACTAACCAATACAACAAAATGTGTATGTAGTTCTCTCAATCTCCAACACACAAATTCTAATACAATTACATATGTAAATAACTGTAAATAAAATATATTTAGATACAGCTCAATTAATTAACTTAAACATTAACTCTCTCAGCTGGAAATGGCTTTGGGTGCAAAGAGGTTAGTATTTTACCCACCAGGAAGTGTGCTGGGGTCATGGGTTGTGGTTCATCCACTTCGTTGTGCACGAAGGTCAGAGACCTAGAATTTAGTGACCCGATGTCCCTAGTGTGCAAGAGATTCAAGGCAAGGGACATCGGGTCACTGCGCCTTTACCAAAAGACAGAATAACTGAATCACCACCATTCGAAGTCACAGGTGTGGATTTTGCAGGACCGCTCTATGTGAAAGAAAATGGTTCTGTGAAGAAGTCATACATTGCACTGTTCACTTGTGCTGTAATCAGAGCAGTGCATTTGGAACTGGTCTCAGATCAGTCAACAGAGACATTCATGTCAGCTCTAAAAAATATTAATCTCAAGGAGAGGATTATGCAAGGTAATCTACTCAGACAATGAAAAAACTTTCAAGAGAGCTGATCAGGATTTGAAAGAGCAGTGGAAGGCAATCGAAGAGCCCCAACTCTTGCCGTTCTTCTCAGAAAGGGGCATCACCTGGAGGTTCATCGTTCATCGTCAGCGAAAACATGCCTGCGAAAGGTTCTTGGGAGAGCTTCACTCAACTTTGAAGAGATGTGCACAGTCCTGACAGAGGTTGAAGCTATCCTAAATTCTAGGTCTCTGACCTTCGTGCACAACGAAGTGGATGAACCACAACCCAGCACACTTCCTGACAGAGGTTGAAGCTATCCTAAATTCTAGGTCTCTGACCTTCGTGCACAACGAAGTGGATGAACCACAACCCAGCACACTCTTTGCACCCATCTTCTTCTTTTTTAAACCTTTTTCTCCCCAATTTTGTGGTATCCAATTGTTGTAGTAGCTACTATCTTATCTTGTCACAACTCCCGTACGGGCTCGGGAGAGACGAGTGTATCCTCCGATACACAACCCAACCAGCCACACTGCTTCTTAACACAGCGCACATCCAACCCGGAAGCCAGCCGCACCAATGTGTCGGAGGCTACACCGTGCACCTGGCAACCTTGGTTAGCGCGCACTGCGCCCGGCCCGCCACAGGAGTCGCTGGTGCGCGATGAGACAAGGACATCCCTGCTAGGCCAATTGTGCGTCGCCCCACGGACCTCCCGGTCGCGGCCGGTTACGACAGAGCCTGGGCGCGAACCCAGGGACTCTGATGGCACTCTGCAGTACAGCGCCCTTAACCACTGCGCCACCCGGGAGGCCTGCACACTATACATCTTGCCAATGTGCTCTTGACTAGCTGCCTAGCACGCCACTCTGCCTGATACTATCTGCCAGTAGTAGTCTGCTCCTATCAGGACAGAGAGTTCAGGATCATTGTCATCTTCTGGAAAGTCTGCGAGCTGCAGTCCCCTTCTATTGAGCTCATGTTGAATCTGTTCACCAGGAACCTTCATCACAGCTGTGCACACTTGTGGGGTTTCAATTGCCTCTATCTCTATTCTCTGCTGTTTGTCCCAGACATTCTCCAAGATGACTTTCACTGTGTTGCGTTGGGATGTTGCTGGGGCGGAGGAGCCAAACGTGTGAAGAGTGAGTGCCTCTTTTCTGATTACTGGTAGCTTCAAGCCCTTCACAAGGTTTTCATGTATGAAGCTTCTCTGACTGCCTCCATCTAGTAAGCAATGAGCTATCTTCCTGCCCGATGGGCCTTCTACCCATGCCTTTGCCGTTTGTAGCAACACAGTGTTCTGTCCATCTGGTTTCATCTTCACTGAATAGGGAATAACTGAGGAAACAACAGCATCTACAGAAACAGTAGGGGGTTGCACCTCACTCCTCTTACCGGTACACACAGCAATGTGATGTCTGCTTCCACATGTTGCACATGACACATCTTTGACCTTACAGAATTTTGCTATGTGTCTCTGTCCTAAACATACAAAGCATCTTCCCATGTTCTTTAGTTTCTCTTTGCGTGTAGCAATATTGTGGTCAGGGGCAGTTTTCTGATTTGTGGTCTGCACTGTCACAAAATAGACACGTTCGCTGTTCCTTCTGTCTGGCTGTATGCAGTGCTGCAGCAGAGGGCATGATGGGTCTTTTTGGTTTCATTTCATTGGAGAAGCCTGACTTGTTCCATGGTTTGCTCTCTTTCTGTTGGTTGTATGATCTTGTCATTTGTAGCGCTCTCTCCCTGCTCTGAACCTCTTTCTGTAGGAAACTGATAATCTCAGACACTTTCCATTCATCATCTACTCCCTTCTGACGACTATAGTCAAGAGCTATGTCCTCTGGAATCATCTGCAGTAAGATTGGGCATAGTAGGCTTCCATAGGTTTCTGACACAACATCCAGTGATTCCAAGCTCCTAAATCTGAATTTCACATTCATCGTATAGCTGCCTCAATGCATTTAGATCAGAGGATTTCTTCACAGGTGTGAGATTCAGCAGCTTTGACATGTGAGCACTAATCACAAGATCTTTCCTTCCAAATCTGCTCGAGCAGAGCGATTGCATCATCATAGTTACGGTCTGTTAACATCAGTCCTGCTACTGCCTTTGCAGCTGGTCCAGTGAGACATGTTTTCAGATAGGTAAACCTCTATTACACAGTGAATCATTGTTGTGAATAGCGGTCTCATACTGGCTCCCAAAACTCCTGCCACATACTGACATCTCCATAGAATTGCTCAATAATCAACTTTGGTAGCCTTACTGATTGTCTCTGTGATATGTTTGAGTTAGCGTCACTCACCCGGGCTGGTAGTGGATTGAGGTCCTGTTTCTTCTCTATCACTCAGTTGTGCACGGCTCTTCAGCATGACAACGCGCTCTTTGTGATCTTCCGTGCGTGCAATCTCCTCCCCCAAATCCGTCCAATGGCGTTAACCGTTCAATTCCACGACCACCAAGTTCAAACAAGATGTCCTGCTCTGACAGCAATTCCAACAATGTACTCTAGTGATCGGGATCCGGATTTGACTGGGATATTTCCACGTCAATCTGAGTCAAAAACCCGTGTTTGTGGCACCTCGAATGGTACACCGCTTTCATATCAAACCCGACGTCCCGAGTCATTACTTAGAAGATAGTTATTCTATATTTTGGTGCTGAAACTTGGGATCGGAAACAGGGACCTTTGGATACAGCTAAATGAATTAACTGTGAAACATTAACTCTGTAACCCATTAAAGTTACAGTCATGCTGTGTCTGTGTGTGTGTGTGTGTGTGTGTGTGTGTGTGTGTGTGTGTGTGTGTGTGTGTGTGTGTGTGCGTGTGACACAGCATGGTGTTTGTCATGCAGCATGGTGTGTGTGTGTGTGTGTGTGTGTGTGTGTGTGTGTGTGTGTGTGTGTCACGCAGCATTGTGTGTGTGTGTGTGTGTGTGACGCAGCATGGTGTTTGTCATGCAGCATTGTGTGTGTGTGTGTGTGTGTGTGTGTCATGCAGCAGTGTGTGTGTGTGTGTGTGTGTGTGTGTGTGTGTGTGTGTGTGTGTGTGTGTGTGTGTGTGTGTGTGTGTGTCATGCAACAACCTGCAACTCCATAGGGGCTGGGAGATGAGTAGACAAGTGTCCCCGACTCTGGATCCTGGAACACCTCATTCAGTCACAAAGGAGGAAATGGACATATACTTGTTGACGCTGCGATGGAAAGAGATGGATGTAATGAACAGACTGGATGGAGTCTAGTTTCCTGTTTAGAACACAATGGAAAACATGTTGTTGTAAAAGTTTGAGATCACAGAATTCAATAGAACACTCTGGGCTCTATTTTAACCTGGTCAACCTAACCTGGTCAGCCTAACCTGGTCAGCCTAACCTCATTATTTTAACCTGGTCAGCCTAAACTGGTCAGCCTAACCTGGTCAACCTAACCTGGTCAGCCTAACCTGGTCAATCTAACCTGGTCAACCTAACCAGGTCAACCTCATCAATCGAACCTGGTCAACCTAACCTGGCCAATCTAACCTCATCAATCTAACCTGGTCAACCTAAACTGGCCAATCTAACCTCATCAACCTAACCTCATCAATCTAACCTGGTCCATCTAACCTCATCAATCTAACCTGGTCAATCTGACCTGGTCAATCTAACCTGGTCCATCTAACCTCATTAATCTAACCTGGTCAACCTAACCTCATCAATCTAACCTGTTCATCTAACCTGGTCCATCTAACTTGGTCAACCTAACCTCATCAATCTAATCTCATCAATCTAACCAGGTCAACCTAACCTCATCAATCTAACCTGGTCAACATAACCTCAATCTAACCTGGTCAACCTAACCTTGTCAACCTAACCTCATAAATCTAACCTGGTCAACCTAACCTGGTCAATCTAACTTGGTCAACATAACCTCAATCTAACCTGGTCAACCTAACCTCAATCTAACCTGGTCCAAATAACCTCAACAATCTATCCTGGTCAACCTAACCTCATCAATCTAACCTGGTCAGTCTAACCTGGTCAATCTAACCTGGTCAATCTAACCTGGTCAACCTAACCTGGTCAATCTAACCTGGTCAACCTAACCTGGCCAATCTAACCTGGTCAACCTAACCTCATCAATCTAACCTGGTCCACCTAACCTCATCAATCTAACCTGGTCCACCTAACCTCAATCTAACCTGGTCAACCTAACCTCATCAATCTAACCTGGTCAACATAACCTGGCCAATCTAACCTCATCAATCTAACCTGGTCAACCTAATCTTGTCAATCTAACCTGGTCAACCTAACCTCATCAATCTAACCTGGTCCATCTAACCTGGTCCATCTAACCTGGTTAACCTAACCTGGTCAACCTAACCTCATCAATCTAACCTGGTCAACCTAACCTGGTCAACCTAACCTGGTCAACCTAACCTCATCAATCTAACCTTGTAAACCTATCCCAATCTAACCTGGTCAACCTAACCTGGTCAACTTAACCTCATCAATCTAACCTGGTCAACCTAACCTGGTCAATCAAACCTGGTCAACATTACCTCAATATAAACTGGTCAGCCTAACCTCCTCAATCTAACCTGGTCAACCTAACCTCATCAATCTAACCTGGTCAAGCTAACCTGGTAAATCTAACCTGGTCAACCTAACCTCATCAATCTAACCTGGTCAACCTAACCTCATCAACCTAACCTGGTCAAGCTAACCTGGTCAATCTAACCTGGTCAACATAACCTCATCAATCTAACCTGGTCAAGCTAACCTGGTCAATCTAACCTGGTCAACATAACCTGGTCAATCTAACCTGGTCAACATAACCTGGTCAACCTAACCTGGTCAGTCTAACCTGGTCAATCTAACCTGGTCAAGCTAACCTGGTCAATCTAACCTGGTCAACCTAACCTGGTCAATCTAACCTGGTCAACATAACCTCATCAATCTAACCTGGTCAACATAACCTCATCAATCTAACCTGGTCCACCTAACCTCATCAATCTAACCTGGTCCACCTAACATCAATCTAACCTGGTCCACTTAACCTCATCAATCTTACCTGGTCAATCTAACCTGGTCAACCTAACCTGGCCAATCTAACCTGGTCAACCTAACCTCATCAATCTAACCTGGTCCACCTAACCTCATCAATCTAACCTGGTCCACCTAACCTCATCAATCTAACCTGGTCAATCTAACCTGGTCAACCTAACCTGGCCAATCTAACCTGGTTCAATCTAACCTGGTCAACCTAACCTGGCCAATCTAACCTGGTCAACCTAACCTGGTCCACCTAACCTCATCATTCTAACATGGTCCACCTAACCTCATCAATCTAACCTGGTCAATCTAACCTGGTCAACCTAACCTGGTCAACCTAACCTGGTCAACCTAACCTCATCAACCTAATCTGGCCAATCTAACCTGGCCAATCTAACCTCATCAATCTAACCTGGTCAACCTAACCTCATCAATCTAACCTGGTCAACATAACCTCATCAATCTATCCTGGTCAACCTAACCTCATCAATCTAACCTGGTCAACATAACCTCATCAATCTAACCTGGTCCACCTAACCTCATAAATCTAACCTGGTCCATCTAACCTCATCAATCTAACCTGGTCCACCCAACCTCATCGATCTAACCTGGTCCACCTAACCTCATCAATCTAACCTGGTCAATCTAACCTGGTCAACCTAACCTGGCCAATCTAACCTCATCAACCTAACATAATCAATCTACCCTGGTCAACCTAACCTCATCAATCTAACCTGGTCAACATAACCTCATCAATCTAACCTGGTCAACCTAACCTCATCAATCTAACCTTGTCCACCTAACCTCATCAATCTAACCTGGTCCACCTAACCTCAATCTAACCTGGTCAACCTAACCTCATCAATCTAACCTGGTCAACATAACCTTGCCAATCTAACCTCATCAATCTAACCTGGTCAACCTAATCTTGTCAATCTAACCTGGTCAACCTAACCTCATCAATCTAACCTGGTCCATCTAACCTGGTCCATCTAACCTGGTCAACCTAACCTGGTCAACCTAACCTGGTAAACCTAACCTCATCAATCTAACCTGGTCAACCTAACCTGGTCAACCTAACCTGGTCAACTTAACCTCATCAATCTAACCTTGTAAACCTATCCCAATCTAAACTGGTCAACCTAACCTGGTCAACCTAACCTCATCAATCTAACCTGGTCAACCTAACCTGGTCAATCAAACCTGGTCAACATTACCTCAATATAAACTGGTCAACCTAACCTCCTCAATCTAACCTGGTCAACCTAACCTCATCAATCTAACCTGGTCCACCTAACCTGGCCAATCTAACCTCATCAATCTAACCTGGTCAATCTAACCTGGTCAACCTAACATAATCAATCTATCCTGGTCAAGCTAACCTCGTCAATCTAATCTGGTCAACATAACCTCATCAATCTACCCTGGTCAACCTAACCTCATCAATCTAACCTGGTCAACATAACCTCATCAATCTAACCTGGTCAACCTAACCTCATCAATCTAACCTTGTCCACCTAACCTCATCAATCTAACCTGGTCCACCTAACCTCAATCTAACCTGGTCAACCTAACCTCATCAATCTAACCTGGTCAACATAACCTTGCCAATCTAACCTCATCAATCTAACCTGGTCAACCTAATCTTGTCAATCTAACCTGGTCAACCTAACCTCATCAATCTAACCTGGTCCATCTAACCTGGTCCATCTAACCTGGTCAACCTAACCTGGTCAACCTAACCTGGTCAACCTAACCTCATCAATCTAACCTGGTCAACCTAACCTGGTCAACCTAACCTGGTCAACTTAACCTCATCAATCTAACCTTGTAAACCTATCCCAATCTAAACTGGTCAACCTAACCTGGTCAACCTAACCTCATCAATCTAACCTGGTCAACCTAACCTGGTCAATCAAACCTGGTCAACATTACCTCAATATAAACTGGTCAACCTAACCTCCTCAATCTAACCTGGTCAACCTAACCTCATCAATCTAACCTGGTCCACCTAACCTGGCCAATCTAACCTCATCAATCTAACCTGGTCAATCTAACCTGGTCAACCTAACATAATCAATCTATCCTGGTCAAGCTAACCTCGTCAATCTAATCTGGTCAACATAACCTCATCAATCTATCCTGGTCAACCTAACCTCATCAATCTAACCTGGTCAACATAACCTCATCAATCTAACCTGGTCCACCTAACCTCATCAATCTCACCTGGTCCATCTAACCTCATCAATCTAACCTGGTCCACCTAACCTCATCAATCTAACCTGGTCAACCTAACCTCATCAACCTTACCTGGTCAATCTAACCTGGTCAACATAACCTCATCAATCTAACCTGGTCAATCTAACCTCATCAATCTATCCTGGTCAACCTAACCTCATCAATCTAACCTGGTCAATCTAACCTGGTCAGTCTAACCTGGTCAATCTAACCTGGTCAATCTAACCTCATCAATCTAACCTGGTCAATCTAACCTGGTCAAGCTAACCTGGTCAATCTAACCTGGTCAACCTAACCTCATCAATCTAACCTGGTCAACCTAACCTCATCAACCTAACCTGGTCAAGCTAACCTGGTCAATCTAACCTGGTCAACCTAACCTGGTCAATATAACCTGGTCAACATAACCTCATCAATCTAACCTGGTCAAGCTAACCTCATCAATCTAACCTGGTCAACCTAACCTGGTCAATCTAACCTGGTCAGTCTAACCTGGTCAATTTAACCTGGTCAATCTAACCTGGTCAACATAACCTGACCATCTAACCTGGTCAGTCTAACCTGGTCAATCTAACCTGGTCAATCTAACCTCATCAATCTAACCTGGTCAATCTAACCTGGTCAAGCTAACCTGGTCAATCTAACCTGGTCAACCTAACCTCATCAATCTAACCTGGTCAACCTAACCTCATCAACCTAACCTGGTCAAGCTAACCTGGTCAATCTAACCTGGTCAACCTAACCTGGTCAATCTAAGATGGTCAACATAACCTCATCAATCTAACCTGGTCAAGCTAACCTGGTCAATCTAACCTGGTCAACATAACCTGGTCAATCTAACCTGGTCAACATAACCTGGTCAACCTAACCTGGTCAGTCTAAACTGGTCAATCTAACCTGGTCAAGCTAACCTGGTCAATCTAACCTGGTCAACCTAACCTGGTCAATCTAACCTGGTCAACATAACCTCATCAATCTAACCTGGTCAACCTAACCTCATCAATCTAACCGGGCCAACCTAACCTCAATCTAACCTGGTCAACCTAACCTCATCAATCTAACCTGGTCAATCTAACCTGGTCAACCTAACCTGGCCAATCTAACCTCATCAACCTAACATAATCAATCTACCCTGGTCAACCTAACCTCATCAATCTAACCTGGTCCACCCAACCTCATCAATCTAACCTGGTCCACCTAACCTCATAAATCTAACCTGGTCCATCTAACCTCATCAATCTAACCTGGTCCACCTAACCTCATCAATCTAACCTGGTCAACCTAACCTCATCAACTTTACCTGGTCAATCTAACCTGGTCAAAATAACCTCATCATTCTAACCTGGTCAACCTAACCTCATCAATCTATCCTGGTCAACCTAACCTCAATCTAACCTGGTCAACCTAACCTCAATCTAACCTGGTCAACCTAACCTCAATCTAACCTGGTCAACCTAACCTCATCAATCTAACCTGGTCAACCTAACCTCATCAATCTAACCTGGTCAATCTAACCTGGTCAACCTAACCTGGCCAATCTAACCTCATCAACCTAACATAATCAATCTACCCTGGTCAACCTAACCTCATCAATCTAACCTGGTCCACCCAACCTCATCAATCTAACCTGGTCCACCTAACCTCATAAATCTAACCTGGTCCATCTAACCTCATCAATCTAACCTGGTCCACCTAACCTCATCAATCTAACCTGGTCAACCTAACCTCATCAACTTTACCTGGTCAATCTAACCTGGTCAACATAACCTCATCATTCTAACCTGGTCAACCTAACCTCATCAATCTATTATGGTCAACCTAACCTCATCAATCTAATCTGGTCCACCTAACCTCATCAATATAACCTGCTCCACCTAACCTCATCAATCTAACCTGGTCAACCTAACCTCAATCTAACCTGGTCAACCTAACCTCAATCTAACCTGGTCAACCTAACCTCAATCTAACCTGGTCAACCTAAACTCATCAATCTAACCTGGTCAACCTAAACTCATCAATCTAACCTGGTCAACCTAACCTGGCCAATATAACCTCATCAATCTAACCTGGTCAATCAAACCTGGTCAACCTAACATAATCAATCTATCCTGGTCAAGCTAACCTCATCAATCTAATCTGGTCAACATAACCTCATCAATCTATCCTGGTCAACCTAACCTCATCAATCTAACCTGGTCAACATAACCTCATCTATCTAACCTGGTCCACCTAACCTCATCAATCTAACCTGGTCCATCTAACCTCATCAATCTAACCTGGTCCACCTAACCTCGTCAATCTAACCTGGTCAAACTAACCTCATCAACCTTACCTGTTCAATCTAACCTGGTCAACATAACCTCATCAATCTAACCTGGTCAACCTAACCTCATCAATCTAACCTGGTAAACCTAACCTCATCAATCTATCCTGGTCAACCTAACCTCATCAATCTAACCTGGTCCATCTAACCTCATCAATCTAACCTGGTCCACCTAACCTCATCTAACCTGGTCAACCTAACCTCATCAATCTAACCTGGTCAACCTAACCTGGCCAATCTAACCTGGTCAACCTAACCTCATCAACCTAACCCGGCCAATCTAACCTGGTCAACCTAACCTCATCAATCTAACCTGGTCAACCTAACCTGGCCAATCTAACCTGGTCAACCTAACCTCATCAATCTAACCTGGTCCACCTAACCTCATCAATCTAACCTGGTCCACCTAACCTCAATCTAACCTGGTCAACCTAACCTCATCAATCTAACCTGGTCAACATAACCTGGTCAATCTAACCTGGTCAGTCTAACCTGGTCAATCTAACCTGGTCAATCTAACCTGGTCAACCTAACCTGGTCAATCTAACCTGGTCAGTCTAACCTGGTCAATCTAACCTGGTCAATCTAACCTCATCAATCTAACCTGGTCAATCTAACCTGGTCAAGCTAACCTGGTCAATCTAACCTGGTCAACCTAACCTCATCAATCTAACCTGGTCAACATAACCTCATCAATCTAACCTGGTCAATCTAACCTGGTCAACCTAACCTGGCCAATCTAACCTCATCAACCTAACATAATCAATCTACCCTGGTCAACCTAACCTCATCAATCTAACCTGGTCAACATAACCTCATCAATCTAACCTGGTCCACCTAACCTCATCAATCTAACCTGGTCCACTTAACCTCATCAATCTTACCTGGTCAATCTAACCTGGTCAACCTAACCTGGCGAATCTAACCTGGTCAACCTAACCTCATCAATCTAACCTGGTCCACCTAACCTCATCAATCCAACCTGGTCCACCTAACCTCATCAATCTAACCTGGTCAATCTAACCTGGTCAACCTAACCTGGCCAATCTAACCTGGTTCAATCTAACCTGGTCAACCTAACCTTTTCAATCTAACCTGGTCAACCTAACCTGGTCCACCTAACCTCATCAATCTAACATGGTCCACCTAACCTCATCAATCTAACCTGGTCAATCTAACCTGGTCAACCTAACCTGGTCAACCTAACCTGGTCAACCTAACCTGGCCAATCTAACCTGGCCAATCTAACCTCATCAATCTAACCTGGTCAACCTAACCTCATCAATCTAACCTGGTCAACATAACCTCATCAATCTATCCTGGTCAACCTAACCTCATCAATCTAACCTGGTCAACATAACCTCATCAATCTAACCTGGTCCACCAAACCTCATAAATCTAACCTGGTCCATCTAACCTCATCAATCTAACCTGGTCCACCCAACCTCATCAATCTAACCTGGTCCACCTAACCTCATAAATCTAACCTGGTCCATCTAACCTCATCAATCTAACCTGGTCCACCTAACCTCATCAATCTAACCTGGTCAACCTAACCTCATCAACTTTACCTGGTCAATCTAACCTGGTCAACATAACCTCATCATTCTAACCTGGTCAACCTAACCTCATCAATCTATCCTGGTCAACCCAACCTCATCAATCTAACCTGGTCAACCTAACCTCAATCTAACCTGGTCAACCTAACCTCAATCTAACCTGGTCAACCTAACCTCAATCTAACCTGGTCAACCTAACCTGGCCAATCTAACCTCATCAATCTAACCTGGTCCACCTAACCTCATCAATCTAACCTGGTCCATCTAAACTCATCAATCTAACCTGGTCCACCTAACCTCGTCAATCTAACCTGGTCAAACTAACCTCATCAACCTTACCTGGTCAATCTAACCTGGTCAACATAACCTCATCAATCTAACCTGGTCAACCTAACCTCATCAATCTAACCTGGTCAACCTAACCTCATCAGTCTAACCTGGTCAACCTAACCTCATCAATCTATCCTGGTCAACCTAACCTCATCAATCTAACCTGGTCCATCTAACCTCATCAATCTAACCTGGTCCATCTAACCTCATCAATCTAACCTGGTCCACCTAACCTCAATCTAACCTGGTCAACCTAACCTCATCAATCTAACCTGGTCAACCTAACCTGGCCAATCTAACCTGGTCAACCTAACCTCATCAACCTAACCTGGCCAATCTAACCTGGTCAACCTAACCTCATCAATCTAACCTGGTCAACCTAACCTGGCCAATCTAACCTGGTCAACCTAACCTCATCAATCTAACCTGGTCCACCTAACATAATCAATCTAACCTGGTCCACCTAACCTCAATCTAACCTGGTCGACCTAACCTCATCAATCTAACCTGGTCAACATAACCTCTTCAATCTATCCTGGTCAAACTAACCTCATCAATCTAACCTGGTCAACCTAACCTCATCAATCTAACCTGGTCAACATAACCTCTTCAATCTATCCTGGTCAAACTAACCTCATCAATCTAACCTGGTCAACATAACCTCATCAATCTAACCTGGTCCACCTAACCTCATAAATCTAACCTGGTCCATCTAACCTCATCAATCTAACCTGGTCCACCCAACCTCATCAATCTAACCTGGTCCACCTAACCTCATAAATCTAATCTGGTCCATCTAACCTCATCAATCTAACCTGGTCCACCTAACCTCATCAATCTAACCTGGTCAACCTAACCTCATCAACTTTACCTGGTCAATCTAACCTGGTCAACATAACCTCATCATTCTAACCTGGTCAACCTAACCTCATCAATCTATCCTGGTCAACCTAACCTCATCAATCTAACCTGGTCAACCTAAACTCATCAATCTAACCTGGTCAACCTAAACTCATCAATCTAACCTGGTCAACCTAACCTGGCCAATCTAACCTCATCAATCTAACATGGTCAATCTAATCTGGTCAACATAACCTCATCAATCTATCCTGGTCAACATAACCTCATCAATCTAACCTGGTCCACCTAACCGCATCAATCTAACCTGGTCAACCTAACCTCAATCTAACCTGGTCAACCTAACCTCAATCTAACCTGGTCCACCTAACCTCATCAATCTAACCTGGTCTACCTAACCTCAATCTAACCTGGTCAACCTAACCTCATCAATCTAACCTGGTCAACCTAACCTGGCCAATCTAACCTCATCAATCGGTTAGATCGGTTAGGTCAACCTAATCTGGTCAATCTAACCTGGTCAACCTAACCTCATCAATCTAACCTGGTCCATCTAACCTGGTCCATCTAACCTGGTCAACCTAACCTGGTCAACCTAACCTGGTCAACCTAACCTCATCAATCTAACCTGGTCATCCTAACCTGGTCAACCTAACCTGGTCAACATAACCTCATCAATCTAACCTGGTAAACCTAACCCAATCTAACCTGGTCAACCTAACCTGGTCAACCTAACCTCATCAATCTAACCTGGTCAACCTAACCTGGTCAATCTAACCTGGTCAACATAACCTCAATATAACCTGGTCAACCTAACCTCATCAATCTAACCTGGTCAACCTAACCTCATCAATCTAACCTGGTCAACCTAACCTGGTCAATCTAACCTCATCAACCTAACATAATCAATCTACCCTGGTCAACCTAACCTCATCAATCTAACCTGGTCAACATAACCTCATCAATCTAACCTGGTCCACCTAACCTCATCAATCTAACCTGGTCCACCTAACCTCATCAATCTAACCTGGTCAATCTAACCTGGTCAACCTAACCTGGCCAATCTAACCTGGTTCAATCTAACCTGGTCAACCTAACCTGGCCAATCTAACCTGGTCAACCTAACCTGGTCCACCTAACCTCATCAATCTAACATGATCCACCTAACCTCATCAATCTAACCTGGTCAATCTAACCTGGTCAACCTAACCTGGTCAACCTAACCTGGTCAACCTAACCTGGTCAACCTAACCTGGCCAATCTAACCTGGCCAATCTAACCTCATCAATCTAACCTGGTCAACCTAACCTCATCAATCTAAACTGGTCAACATAACCTCATCAATCTATCCTGGTCAACCTAACCTCATCAATCTAACCTGGTCAACATATCCTCATCAATCTAACCTGGTCCACCTAACCTCATAAATCTAACCTGGTCCACCCAACCTCATCAATCTAACCTGGTCCACCTAACCTCATAAATCTAACCTGGTCCATCTAACCTCATCAATCTAACCTGGTCCACCTAACCTCATCAATCTAACCTGGCCAACCTAACCTCATAAACTTTACCTGGTCAATCTAACCTGGTCAACATAACCTCATCATTCTAACCTGGTCAACCTAACCTCATCAATCTATCCTGGTCAACCTAACCTCATCAATCTAACCTGGTCATCCTAACCTGGTCAACCTAACCTGGTTAACCTAACCTCATCAATCTAACCTGGTAAACCTAACCCAATCTAACCTGGTCAACCTAACCTGGTCAACCTAACCTCATCAATCTAACCTGGTCAACCTAACCTGGTCAATCTAACCTGGTCAACGTAACCTCAATATAACCTGGTCAACCTAACCTCATCAATCTAACCTGGTCAACCTAACCTCATCAATCTAACCTGGTCAACCTAACCTGGTCAATCTAACCTCATCAACCTAACATAATCAATCTACCCTGGTCAACCTAACCTCATCAATCTAACCTGGTCAACATAACCTCATCAATCTAACCTGGTCCACCTAACCTCATCAATCTAACCTGGTCCACCTAACCTCATCAATCTAACCTGGTCAATCTAACCTGGTCAACCAAACCTGGCCAATCTAACCTGGTTCAATCTAACCTGGTCAACCTAACCTGGCCAATCTAACCTGGTCAACCTAACCTGGTCCACCTAACCTCATCAATCTAACATGGTCCACCTAACCTCATCAATCTAACCTGGTCAATCTAACCTGGTCAACCTAACCTGGTCAACCTAACCTGGTCAACCTAACCTGGTCAACCTAACCTGGCCAATCTAACCTGGCCAATC
>NW_027258665.1:37500-60339 GCF_045791955.1 Oncorhynchus clarkii lewisi | reverse complement strand
CGGGTCAGTTGTTGTACCAATCCGATTCCACGCTTCAAGATTGCTGCGATCACGTGGATTGGTATATGTTCCGGAATACGCTGATTCTGTGAGCGAGTTTATTAGCAAGTGCATTGGTGATGATGTACCCACAGCGACTATTAAAACATTCCCCAACCAGAAACCGTGGATAGGGAGTTTTTCCCAGCCACTGTGCTTCTACACCTGCATTGCTTGCTGTTTGGGGTTTTAGGCTGGGTTTCTGTACAGCACTTTGAGATATCAGCTGATGTAAGAAGGGCTATATAAATACGTTTGATTTGATTTGATTTGATTGATGGCAGCATTCACACAAAACTGAAAGCGTGAACCACTGCTTTTAATCAGGGCAAGTCGACCAGAAATATGACAGAATACAAACAGTGTAGCTATTCCCGCCGCAAGACAATCAAACAGGCTAAGCGTCAGTATAGAGACAAAGCAGAGTCGCAATTCAACGGCTCAGACACTAGAGGTATGTGGCAGGGTCTACAGTCAATCACGGACTACAAAAAGAAAACCAGCCCCGTCGCGGAACAAGATGTCTTGGCACGATGACAAACTAAACAACTTACTTGCTCTCTTTGAGGACAATACAGTGACATCGACACGGCCTGCTACCAAAACCTTTGGGCTCTCCTTCACAGCAGCCAATGTGAGTAAAACATTTAAATGTGTTAACCCTCACAAGGCTGCCAGCCCAGACGACATCCCTAGCCGCGTCCTCAGAGCATGCGCAGACCAGCTGGCTAGTGTGTTTACGGACATATTCAATCAATCCTTATCCCAGTCTGCTGTTCCCACATGCTTCAAGAGGGCCACCATTGTTCCTGTCCCCAAGAAAGCTAAGGTAACTGAGCTAAATGACTATTGCCCCATAGCACTCACTTCTGAGTGCTATATGGAGCTATGGGGCTGAAACAACTTACCCTTCTCAGTGCTCTCTCACCCAACCTTCTCACTCAGCCGCAGAGAGCTCTCCAAGTTGTACTTTCTCCTCACTCTTGTTATTCTTACAACCCGTTACGAACTGACCTTAGGTTCAATTGAGTCAGTTTGTCTGATATAATTCATTACAGATTAGACATGATGGGACACATGCAATCCTGTCAAGACTTGCATAGTGTGAAAGGTAATACAACTGTAGGATTTTGTATACCATGTAATGTGAAGGAAGCTTTAAGCCAGTACTAACGTGTCATTTCTTTGTACAGCCATTAGATATGACAGTCAAGAACATAAGGTGATTTTAAGGATTTTGAAAATGGTGTAATGTGAAAGAAGTTTTATCATGTTAGTCACAATGTCACTCAGATGTGTATGTGATGATAGTGGTTGGTTCTCTTTGGTTTCATCTCGGCAACTCGGAACCAATTATTGCGTGAGCGCTGGCCTCTGGACAGTTACTAGTGTTGGTTGTGGGGGTAGCCCCCCTCCCCCTTTCTTTGCAAGTCTCGTGCAATGTATGGCCGAAAAATCCCTCCCCTTCCAAAACCACAAAACTTCCAGGTTCACTGTAGCTAGCCGTGGTCAAGATGTACATGGCAGTGTCATGTCTTTGGCTATGCCGGATTAAGTGATATGACATGCTATTCTATAAAATCATTTCTCCGTAATTAATATTACCTGATTGAGCTAATCATGTAAATGTAATTAACTAGAGAGTCGGGGCACCACAAAATAATATTTATAGAGCTGTTATCTTCCGAATAAACTCTTAAAGACCTAATAATATTTTACATCAATAGCAGTCAATATTAATTGTCACCTTGATTCAGTCTCATCTGAATGTTGTCAATTCTTGGTTATCTTCACGAACCCTGGCTAACAAGTTGAATAAGCAATACAAAATTGGGTTTAATTATTTATTTACTAAATACCTAACTAATCACACATAATTACATATACAAAGAATGAATTATACCTTGATTTCAAATTATGTCATAAAGGAAAACGTCCCTGGCGGGCGGAACAGATTTCACAGCTGGTTACACAAAAGAAAAGGGCTGGGTTTGAGTGAAAGAGTGAGAAGACTGAGGGACAAAGGGAGAAGCTGTGCTATCGTAAATACAGTATCTTATGCATTCCAAATTACCGCCCATTTGGAAAAGGAAAATGCAATAAATATTTACTCTGAGCTGTGCTTCGGTAGGTTGGTGGTAGATGGAAGGCCGTGTTGCCAAACCGAGTCCTTTGTCCTTTGAAGAATGTCTCTGGTGGTCAATTGGATACGTTGTAGTAACGTCGTTGTGTGATAGACGGAATACTCTGTCTGTTCCTTCCTAACCCTCGTTTGCAGCTGCTGTTGCTAACTCAACGGCTAGGAGGTATCACTTCTGTAGTGAATAAGAGTTCAAAGTTCATACCATTCGCAACCAAAGCTCACGCTGATGTTGGCTTCATTCTGTAGTTTTATCTGAACCATTCCGACACGGACCGTCGTCCTCACATCCTCGGAACAGGAGGTTATATTGTCATCAAGGCTTTATATAGGAAGGGAGAGGAGGGCGTGTTTGAAAAGTTTTATAACCCATGTCCCTTCACAGGGGCGGGCCACTGATTGAGCAGAGCCCTAACCTTATGAAAACCCAAATCTCTCATTTGGAAGCTAAAATTACATTTAATCTCTTCGCCAATAATGTTATATTCAAACATTTAAATTGAACAACAATTCCATGTGAATCCGATAACTCTGATGTGTAGACTTTCCACTGTAGAGTTTATGCCATCTTCTCATTGATGAGAATGTCTCAGATGACAACCGAACTGACATCATATTCATTAAGTACCATATGGATATGTTCAATTGGTTGGATTACCAGAATATAGTTCATTTCCCCCCACCTTCTGATGTTCCCAGAATCTCTATGTTAACCAAGGGGTTTGCAAATGTAACATCAGTAGGGTAGAGATGATATCATATTCATTACGTACCACCGCATATGTTCAATTGGTCGGATTACCAGAATATAGTTCATTTCCCTCCACCTTCTGATGTTCCCAGAATCTCTATGTTAACCAAGGGGTTTGCAAATGTAACATCAGTAGGGTAGAGAGAGGAAAAAGGGGGGAAGAGGTATTTATGACTGTCATAAACCAACCCCCAGGCCAACGTCATGAAAGCAGCAAATGTCAAGAAATTATTACACATGACCAAGACATTTAATCTCAACCATTTTAATACAGTAGCAGTCAATGCAGGATTAAACAAGTCTTAACAGGGGTTGCATTTCAGGCCGAATACATTGCAGACGTTGCATTTTATCAACAAATGGTTGTGTGCCACGTCATCGACAGCGTAGTGGGCATCAGATTGCGATATGATGTGGTTAGTTGATATGTTAGAGGCCTATCCAGGCGTGAGATTCGGCATGCGTCTGCAATGTAGCTGACCTGGAACACAGCCAGGATCTTTACACTGTAAAGCTTGGGCTATCACAGTTCCTGAGTTATTTTGAGTGTGTTTCCTTGGGTTGCCGCCGGAGGGCACCCTTGCCTTGTTTTCTAGTTCCCAGGTTACCCTGATTGTTCTCATTAGTTTCACCTGTGTTAAATTACATTTTCTGTTCACTGGCTGCCTGGCTATTTTGGTTCCTCAGTTGGCCTGCTGCATTGCTGAGGTCTTATGTTTTGTTAAGTGCACTCAGGTGCTGATGCCTTGTTTCTACCTAGGTTTTAAGTAAATATCTGGATTTACCCTTACCTCTGCTTGCTGTGTTTCTCTGCGACTGGGTTTGAGTTAGTACAAGCCTCATTGTAACAGGGGCAGCTGTGTCAGATCAGGCTACTTCTCATCGTACGTTGGTAATGATCAGTAATATACAGTAGTTATCAACATAATATAGAGTTATGTAGCCTGTATCTAATGCTCTGATGATGTTCGATTCTCCTCCACTCAAAATCAATTTGCAATTCAGATCACAGTCTACTCCCTTGCTCTTTAGTGTGTAGATGACTTCACACAACAGGTTATTCACTGGTGACTTTGTCTGGATTTTGGTGACTTCAAAAATCTTAAAGCTTCTCTCTCTTCAGGAAAGGCTGAGTAAGAAGTTAGCTCAACACCAAAGCAAGTGTGGACCTCAAAGCAAGACACATTCTGAAAGTTGGTTGAGTCGGATCTTGAAGTGCTTGAGGCGAAGGTGCCGAAACGGATCTCGTGGTTGACAACACTCATATCAAACTTCTTGTTGGTTCTGTGAAAGGTTTCCTTACATGTCTCTTGTCTTTCTCTAAGAATCTGAACGGCGTCAGTCAGGTAGAAATGCAGTGCATGGTACTTCAATGATGTTGTCATATGCAGAATCTTGAACTGCTTTGTTGAAGTCTACATAGATCGATTTGGAATTGGGTCTGGGTTTGTTATTCGTATACAAATAGAGCAATGGAATGCTGTGTATTCAAATTGTCTCCATGTGGTATAGCGTGTACACAACATTCTGTAGACTTGACCTTTTGCGCAAATGGCATTATTTAGATAGAGTGCCAGGGCGAATTCCATTTCTTACACAAGCACACGCCGACACATTCAGATATACTACATACGCACCCTAGTGGTCATCTGTTTTTTCACCCACACCCGCCCGCAATGGCTAATAACCCATCCGCCTGACTGTATGTGATATGGTGAAAATCTGACCCCCACACTCAATATTTATTTGACATGGGGTGCATGACTTTGTTTAGCTTGATTTAGATATGTTTCTGCTTATAATTTCCAACATTTTGGTAGGCTATTTGTTAGACAACTTTTCAATAATTAGATAAATGTAGCATCTATTTTGTCATTACAAGTATATGTTGCCCTAGAAGAATAAATAAACCCTTGATCAACAGAACAATGTATAAGATCAATAGAATGAATGCTAGGTGACATCGGTGAAGTTGTGTCATCTTTCACCTTGCAAAGATGTTTAGGGTCTGTGGAGAAAATACAAGAACCCAACAAATACATTGAAATAACTGCTGTGTAAAATGTCCAAATGAAATCATTTTGACCGGTTGTAAGGAAAAAGACAGCTGTGAAAATGACCAAGGTATTTCTGATGAGATTTTATGTGGTTAAAATATGATCAGGTTTTATGTTGCTTTTACGATGAAGACAGCACCTCTACAGATAGTATTGAACTGAGCATTGCATTCTGTCAAAATGCAGAAATAAATAAATCACATTTCTCCACTCCTATTCCCAAGTCCAAGCTTTGCCTACATGTGGTCTATCATTTTACTGCAAAACGTGTTTAATTCTGCAGGAGTTGATATTGCGGCTATATGTGAGGTTGTAAATCCTCTTTGGGCTAGGGGGCAGTATTTTCACATCCGGATAAAAAGCGTGCCCAAAGTAAACTGCCTATTACTCAGGCCCAGAAGTTAGGATATGCATATGCATGGTAATATAGGATAGAAAACACTCTAACGTTTCTAAAACTGTTAAAATAATGTCTGTGAGTATAACAGAACTGATTTGGCAGGCAAAACCCTGAGCACAATCCATCCAGGGAATTTTTTAGCCAAACACATTTAGACTCACTTCCTGACATCTAATCCAAATAAAAATTCCCTGTCTTAGGTCAGTTAGGATCACCACTTTATTTTAAGAATGTGAAAAGTCAGAATAATAGTAGACAGAATGATTTATTTCAGCTTTTGTTTCTTTCATCACATTCCCAGTGGGTCAGAAGTTTACAAACACTCCATTAGTATTTGGTAGCATTCCACAAGCTACCCACAATAAGTTGGGTGAATTTTGGCCCATTCCTCCTGACAGAGCTGGTGTAACTGAGTCAGGTTTGTAGGCCTCCTTGCTCATGCACACTTTTTCAGTTCTGCCCACACCTTTTCTATAGGACTGAGGTAAGGGATTTTGTGATGGCCACTCCAGTCCCCCTACTTTGTTGTCCTTAAGCCATTTTGCCACAAATTTGGAAGTATGCTTGGAGTTATTGTCCATTTTGAAGACCCATTTCTGACGTCTTGAGATGTTGCTTCACTATATCCACATAATTGTTCTACCTCATGATGCCATCTATTTTGTGAAGTGTACCAGTCCCTCCTGCATCAAAGCACCCCCACAACATGATGATGCCACCCCCGGGCTTCACGGTTGGGATGGTGTTCTACGGCTTGCAAGCCTCCCCCTTTATCCTCCAAACATAATAACGATGGCAATTATTGCCAAACAGTTAAATTTTTGTAAACTTCTGACCCACAGGGAATGTGATGAGAAAATAAAAGCTGAAATAAATAATTCTCTCTACTATTATTCTGACTTTTCACATTCTTAAAATATAGTGGGGATCCTAACTGACCTAAGAAAGGGATTTTTACTGTCATGAATTGTGAAACTGAGTTAAAATGTATTTGGCTAAAGTGTATGTTATCTTCCTACTTCAACTGTACTTTCCTTACACCCATCCTTTTATTACTTTTACTCTGCTTTACTTTCATCCTTTATTCTGTCATCAACCTCTCTCTACCTCTCCTCCCTCTATCTGTAGTTAGTACTACATCCACCCAGGTCTCTGTCACCAACACTACAGCTGTACCTGTAGTTAGTACTACATCCACCCAGGTCTCTGTCACCAACACTACAGCTGTACCTGTAGTTAGTACTACATCCACCCAGGTCTCTGTCACCAACTCTACAGCTGTACCTGTAGTTAGTACTACATCCACCCAGGTCTCTGTCACCAACACTACAGCTGTACCTGTAGTTAGTGCTACATCCACCCAGGTCTCTGTCACCAACACTACAGCTGTACCTGTAGTTAGTACTACATCCACCCAGGTCTCTGTCACCAACACTACAGCTGTACCTGTAGTTAGTACTACATCCACCCAGGTCTCTGTCACCAACACTACAGCTGTACCTGAGGTTAGTGCTACATCCACCCAGGTCTCTGTCACCAACACTACAGCTGTACCTGTAGTTAGTACTATATCCACCCAGGTCTCTGTCACCAACACTACAGCTGTACCTGTAGTTAGTACTACATCCACCCAGGTCTCTGTCACCAACACTACAGCTGTACCTGTAGTTAGTACTACATCCACCCAGGTCTCTGTCACCAACACTACAGCTGTACCTGTAGTTAGTACTACATCCACCCAGGTCTCTGACACCAACACTACAGCTGTACCTGTAGTTAGTACTACATTCACCCAGGTGTCTGTCACCAACACTACAGCTGTACCTGTAGTTAGTACTACATCCACCCAGGTCTCTGTCACCAACACTACAGCTGTACCTGTAGTTAGTACTACATCCACCCAGGTCTCTGTCACCAATACTACAGCTGTACCTGTAGTTAGTACTACATCCACCCAGGTCTCTGTCACCAATACTACAGCTGTACCTGTAGTTAGTACTTCATCCACCCAGGTCTCTGTCACCAACACTACAGCTGTACCTGTAGTTAGTACTACATCCACCCAGGTCTCTGACACCAACACTACAGCTGTACCTGTAGTTAGTACTACATCCACCCAGGTCTCTGTCACCAACTCTACAGCTGTACATGCAGTTAGTACTACATCCACCCAGGTCTCTGTCACCAACACTACAGCTGTACCTGTAGTTAGTACTACATCCACCCAGGTGTCTGTCACCAACACTACAGCTGTACCTGTAGTTAGTACTACATCCACCCAGGTGTCTGTCACCAACACTACAGCTGTACCCACAGTTGGTACTACATCCACCCAGGTGTCTGTCACCAACACTACAGCTGTACCTGTAGTTAGTACTACATCCAGCCAGGTCTCTGTCACCAACACTACAGCTGTACCTGTAGTTAGTACTACATCCACCCAGGTGTCTGTCACCAACACTACAGCTGTACCTGTAGTTAGTACTACGTCCACCAGAGGGACACCTTTGACTTTGTATCTAAGGATCTGCGTGATGCTTTCTCTCCTCCTGTGGAATAGACTAGAGCTATAGAGTTGTGTAATAGTTCCTTGTAGGTAGATGTCATGTGGAACAGTGGAATCAGTGCAATGAGTTTTGTCATTAGTTGTAACCGGTATGTATATGTTATGATATACTAAATTACACTTTGGTAATATGAACTTTTTGTCATAAAACATGTGAAGAGTTTTTCTTTCTTTTTTTCTCTTAAATCTGTCAATCTGAAACTATGGAGATATCATCAGAACTGCGGCTTTTTCATTCTGAGTATCTCTCCACAGTCAGCATAGATAGAACAAAGACCCTATATGGTACAGATCTAGAATCAGGGTTCCCTCCCCAAATCCTAACTTTAAGCATTTGTGGTGAAATTCAAAACAGACCAAAGATCAGTGTCTTGTGGCTACTTCCCCTTGCACCACCAGTCACAGAGTGCAAGACATAATTGTCTCTCCAGTTGAAGGCTGGGGGTGCTGTAAACTTAGGATATATTCGTAGGGCATATGTGATTTATCCAAAATTGGGACCCTGTGAATTCACACATATAGCATGATATAGAGTCATATCATGTAGTATATTATCACTTCAGTTGAATCACATGTTTAAAACTGATGAACACAGTGGTAAACAAACATGTTCAGATTAGGAACTAAGGCTGGTGCAAGTCACGTGGGGACCAGTTTCCCCTTCACTGTTGAAAGTTAAAACAATAGTGTCACTACAGTAAATCACACATACGCAGGACAGTGCAGGGAGAAGACACAGCTGCAGACGTAGATTAGAGCTGAGGTTAGAATTTGAAGTTACTGTATTTGAGCACAAGTGGGTTAAGATGTCAGAGGGAGTCTATGAAAACTCAGAACGATTTAAAGACGATGAGCCTGATGCAATGAAGAACACAGACATGGATGGTCAATTATATGCCAACGTAAGAGACTTCAAACCCAGACCAAGAGATGGAGTTGTTGCTTCAGGTAAGATTACACACACACACACACACACACACACACACACACACACACACACACACACACACACACACACACACACACACACACACACACACACACACACACACACGAAACAGGTGAGATTACCCTGTAGTACTCTAGCTTTATTTGTCCCAATCCTGGATGATACAGTAAAACACATTACCAAAGATCTTTAATCATTTGTGATTCAGTACATGTTCAGTGGTGGAAGAGACCCTCTGGAGTTGCTGCAGTGTGTCTGGGGCTGCTGTGTGTTCTCCTACTGGCTGGGATCATAGGCCTGGCTGTCTACTGTAAGTTTAGTATGTTGTCACTGAGACTTAAGTAGCATACTTAATCATACTTAATCATCAATGGTGTGGTAATTACATTTTTGATTAACTCTTCCTTTTTACAGATGGAGTCAGTAGTCATCGTGACTCAACAGAGCGAGACCTGCTACAGGCCAGTTACAGCCTTCTGACTAAAGAGAGAGACCAGCTGCAGACCAGTTACAACAACATGACTGAAGAAAAATACCACCTACAGACCAGTTACAACAGCATGACTGAAGAGAGAGACCAGCTACAGACCAGTTACAGCCTTCTGACTAACAAGAGAGACCAGCTGCAGACCAGTTACAACAAAATTACTGAAGAAAAAGACCAGCTACAGACCAGTTACAACAACCTGACTGAAGAGAGAGACCAGCTACAGACCAGGGTTAGGTTATCTGGTGAGTGGAATTCATTCATTTCATTTAGTACATAGAATACTTTTGAATGCATGTTGTTCTGTTGTGTTTATCTCAGAGGAACCCTGTCTAGCTGAATGGTGGAAGTTTGGCACCAGCTGTTATTATGTCTCCTCCACGATGAACACAGCTGGGGCCGGTCAGAAGGAGTGCAGAACAATGGGAGGAGAGTTGGTTGTTATAAACAGCAGAGAAGAACAGGTAATAGATAATACATTATTAATACTTCAATGCAACTGTCTCTTTATTATCAACTACTTCTCTGATTAGTATTCAACATGTATAACCAACTGCATCGCAAATGTTCATGTCACTGTCAATTTATAAATTACCATTTCCTGTCAGAAACAAAAGTTTGCATGAGATTATATAAACTCAGCAAAAAAAGAAACGTCCTCTCACTGTCAACTGCGTTTATTTTCAGCAAACTTAACATGTGTAAATATTTACAGTATATCACAAAAGTGAGTACACCCCTCACACAAAATATTGACACTTTGGGCCCAATTTGGACATTTTCATTTAGGGGTGTACTCACTTTTGTTGCCAGCTTTTTAGACATTAATGGCTGTGTGTTGAGTTATTTTGAGGGGACAGCAAATTTACACTGTTATACAAGCTGCACACTCACTACTTTACATTGTAGCAAAGTGTCATTTCTTCAGTGTTGTCACATGAAAAGATATACTCAAATATTTACAAAAATGTGAGGGGTGTACTCACTTTTGTGATATACTGTATATGAACATAACAAGATTCAACAACTGAGACATAAACTGAACAAGTTCGACAGACATGTGACTAACATAAATTGAATAATGTGTCCCTGAACAAAGGGGGGGTCAAAACCATAAGTATCAGTCAGTATCTGGTGTGGCCCCCAGCTGCATTAAGTACTGCAGTGCATCTCCTCCTCATGGACTGCACCAGATTTGCCAGTTCTTGCTGTGAGATGTTACCCCACTCCTCCACCAAGGCACCTGTAAGTTCCCGGACATTTCTGGGGGGAATGGCCCTAGCCCTCACCCTCCGATCCAACAGGTCCCAGATGTGCTCAATGGGATTGAGATCTGGGCTCTTTGCTAGCCATGGCAGAACACTGACAATCCTGTCTTGCAGGAAATCATGCACAGAACGAGCAATATGGCTGGTGGCATTGTCATGCTGGAGGGTCATGTCTGGAGGAGCCTGCAGGAAGGGTACCACATGAGGGAGGAGGGTGTCTTACCTGTAATGCACAGCATTGAGATTGCTTGCAATGACAACAAGCTCAGTCTGATGATGCTGTGACACACCGCCCCAGACCATGACGGACCCTCCACCTCCAAATCGATCCCGCTCCAGAGTACAGGCCTCGGTGTAACGCTCATTGCTTCAACGATAAACGCAAATCTGACCATCACCCCTGGTGAGACAAAACTGCGACTCGTCAGTGAAGAGCAACTTATGCCAGTCTTGTCTGGTCCAGTGACGGTGGGTTTGTGCCCAATGGCTACGTTGTTGCCGGTGATGTCTTGTGAGGACCTGCCTTACAACAGACCTACAAGCCCTCAGTCCAGCCTCTCTCAGCCTATTGCGGACAATCTGAGCACTGATGGAGGGATTGTGCATTCCTGGTGTAACTTGGGCAGTTGTACCTATCCCACAGGTGTAATGTTCGGCTGTACCAATCCTGTGCAGGTGTTGTTACAAGTGGTCTGCCACTGCGAGGACGATCAGCTGTCCATCCTGTCTCCCTGTAGCGCTGTCTTAGGCGTCTCACAGTACGGACATGGCAATTTATTGCCCTGGCCACATCTGCAGTCCTCATGCCTCCTTGCAGCATGCCTAAGGTACGTTCACGCCGATGAGCAGGGACCCTGGGCATCTTTCTTTTGGTGTTTTTCAGAGTAAGTAGAAAGGCCTCTTCAGTGTCCTAAGTTTTCATAACTGTGACCTTAATTGCCTACCGTCTCTAAGCTGTTAGTGTCTTAACAACCGTTCCACAGGTGCATGTTCATTAATTGTTTATGGTTCATTGAACAAGCATGGGAAACATTGTTAAAACCCTTTACAATGAGGATCTGTGAAGTTATTTGAATTTTTACGAATTATCTTTGAAAGATAGGGTCCTGAAAAAGGGACGTTTTTTTTTTTTGCTGAGTTGATATACCCATACTATTATATATTATAATACTACTATTATTATATATATATTATAATACTACTACTATTTTACTCTGACTAACCGTAATACTACGGTTATACTACTACTACTACTATACAATTACTACTACTGCTACTACTATACTATTAATGCTATACTATTATTACAACGATACTACTACGACTTGTACTTCTGCTACTATACTAATACTACTATTATACTAGTATTATGATACTACTATTATACTACTACTACAACTATTATACTACTACTACTATATTAGTACTATTCCTACTACTACTATTCTACTATTACTGTACTACTACTACTACTACTACTACACTACTAGTATGCTACTACTATTATACTACTACAATCATACGACTACTACTATACTACTAGTATGCTACTACTATTATACTACTACTATCATACTACTACTACTACTATACTACTAGCGTGGAACCCCGTATTATCGGCATATTCATCAGCATTTAAGAAATATATTACCTTCAACTGTGTTGTCCTGTGATCAAGCCATCAATATTTGTGATTATTGGTGTCGTAAAAAATATTAGCTAACGGGTTAGCAATTAGCTTGTTTAACATTTCAGTGGAAATACTACTACGATCAGCTTTTCGATAAGCGGTTTTTCAAAAAAATATGTCCCGTATGTCCTCTTGATAAGTGTGTAAATCAGACAACTTTCTTGTCCTGCTAAGCATTCAAAACGTAATGAGTACTTTTGGCTATTAGGGAAAATGTATGGAGTAAATAGTATATATCTTTAGGAATGTAGTGAAGTAAAAGTACTATTATACTACTACTATTATACTACTACTATTATAATAATACTATTATACTGCTACTATTATACTACTACAATTATAATAATACTATTATACTACTACTACTACTATTATACTACTACTATTATAATAATACTATTATACTACTACTATAATAATAATACTATTATACTACTACTACTATTATACTACTACTATTATGTATGTCTCTGAAATGGAGAATAAATAATGGCCAATTTTTTTTCTGCCAAAATAATATTATAGATATTCATTAACGGATTTAAGAAGAATGTCTGGATTGGTATTTATAAAAAAGACGGAATCTGGCAGTGGGTTGACAGCACACCATTTACAACTACGTGAGTGACTGACAGTTCTGAGATACTTTTATAATCTGTTTCTCTTATGTTGTAAACGTCATTTTTAAATCTCATCCCCAGTCAGCTCTCTCTCTCTCTCTCTCTCTCTCTCTGTCTCTCTCTCTCTCTCTCTCTCTCTCTCTCTCTGTCTCTCGCTCTCTCTCTCTCTCTTTCTCTCTCTCTCTCTCTCTCTCTATCTCTCTCTGTCTCTCTCTCTCTCTGTCTCTCTCTCTCTCTCTCTGTCTCTCTCTCTCTCTCTCTCTCTCTCTCTCTCTCTCTCTCTCTCTCTGTCTCTCTCTCTCTCTCTCTCTCTCTCTCTCTCTCTCTCTAATGGAAGCAATTAATCCTGGTGATGAGGTAAACAGACTGATTCGCTATGATGTTTTAGACGATTTTCAACTCTGATTCACTGTGTGGTTTATAGGTATTGGATGGAAGGGGAACCTAATAACTTGAATGACAAGGGGGTTTGTGTTGAGATCTCACAGACAGCAACAGACCCACTGAAGAGTTGGAAGGCCGGACCATGTGTTCCAAAACACTGGGTCTGTGAGAAACCAATCACAACATAATTATTGGTCATCCCTGTGATAGGTTTCAGAAGCTTTTGTCTCTCTCTTTCTCTCTTTCTAGTTGTTTACTGGTGATGTCCAGTAGTTATCATGTTGATAATCATGCTGAATGGTTAAGTGATGATGTCTAGTAGTTATCATGTTGATGATCATACTGAATGGTTAAGTGATGATGTCTAGTAGTTATCATGTTGATGGTCATGATGAATGGTTAAGTGATGATGTCTAGTAGTTATCATGTTGATGGTCATACTGAATGGTTAAGTGATGATGTCTAGTAGTTATCATGTTGAGAGTCATGCTGAATGGTTAAGTGATGATGTCTAGTAGTTATCATGTTAATAGTCATGATGAATGGTTAAGTGATGATGTCGAGTAGTTATCATGTTGATGGTCATAATGATGTCTAGTAGTTATCATGTTAATAGTCATGATGAATGGTTAAGTGATGATGTCTAGTAGTTATCATGATGATGGTCATGCTGAATGGTTAAGTGATGATGTCTAGTAGTTATCATGTTGATGGTCATGATGAATGGTTAAGTGATAATGTCTAGTAGTTATCATGTTAATAGTCATGCTGAATGGTTAAGTGATGATGTCTACTAGTTATCATGTTGATAGTCATGATGAATGGTTAAGTGATGATGTCTAGTAGTTATCATGTTGATGGTCATGCTGAATGGTTAAGTGATGATGTCCAGTAGTTATCATGTTGATGGTCATACTGAATGGTTAAGTGATGATGTCTAGTAGTTATCATGTTGATGGTCATACTGAATGGTTAAGTGATAATGTCTAGTAGTTATCATGTTAATAGTCATGCTGAATGGTTAAGTGATGATGTCTACTAGTTATCATGTTGATAGTCATGATGAATGGTTAAGTGATGATGTCTAGTAGTTATCATGTTGATGGTTGGATACAGTGCTGAATGGTTAAGTGATGATGTCTAGTAGTTGTCATGTTGATGGTCATGCTGAATGGTTAAGTGATGATGTCTAGTAGTTATCATGTTGATGGTCATGCTGAATGGTTAAGTGATGATGTCTAGTAGTTATCATGTTGATGGTCATACTGAATGGTTAAGTGATGATGTTTAGTAGTTATCATGTTGATGATCATACTGAATGGTTAAGTGATGATGTCTAGTAGTTATCATGTTGATGGTCATGCTGAATGGTTAAGTGATGATGTCTAGTAGTTATCATGTTGATGGTCATGCTGAATGGTTAAGTGATGATGTCTAGTAGTTATCATGTTGATGGTCATGCTGAATGGTTAAGTGATGATGTCCAGTAGTTATCATGTTGATGGTCATACTGAATGGTTAAGTGATGATGTCTAGTAGTTATCATGTTGATGGTCATACTGAATGGTTAAGTGATGATGTTTAGTAGTTATCATGTTGATGATCATACTGAATGGTTAAGTGATGATGTCTAGTAGTTATCATGTTGATGGTCATGCTGAATGGTTAAGTGATGATGTCTAGTAGTTATCATGTTGATGGTCATACTGAATGGTTAAGTGATTATGTCTAGTAGTTATCATGTTGATGGTCATGCTGAATGGTTAAGTGATGATGTCTAGTAGTTATCATGTTGATGGTCATGCTGAATGGTTAAGTGATGATGTCTAGTAGTTATCATGTTGATGGTCATGATGAATGGTTAAGTGATGTTGTCTAGTAGTTATCATGTTGATGGTCATGCTGAATGGTTAAGTGATGATGTCTAGTAGTTATCATGTTGATGGTCATACTGAATGGTTAAGTGATGATGTTTAGTAGTTATCATGTTGATGGTCATACTGAATGGTTAAGTGATGATGTCTAGTAGTTATCATGTTGATGGTCATGCTGAATGGTTAAGTGATGATGTCTAGTAGTTATCATGTTGATGGTCATACTGAATGGTTAAGTGATGATGTCTAGTAGTTATCATGTTGATGGTCATGATGAATGGTTAAGTGATGATGTCTAGTAGTTATCATGTTGATAGTCATACTGAATGGTTATGTGATGATGTCTAGTAGTTATCATGTTGATGGTTGGAAACAGTACTGAATGGTTAAGTGATAATTCCACCTAGTAGATAAAGTGAGAGATCCACTCACCATCGAGGTAAAATAGTGGTATTATAGATACGTCAATGGCTCTTTCTCAATGAGTCCTTCCTTTATTCTTCCTCGCATCCTTCTTCCTCTGCTCCTCAAAACACTTTGGATAATATGGTCCAAGAGGAGTGACCTTTGACCTTCTCCTCTAATAAGGTTGAAAGGAGGAGAGGAGATAGAAGGAGAGGAATCTAGGAAAGACTAATTGATATAGAGCCTAAGTGTCAGATAGACATAGAGGGGGAAGAAGAAAAGTAAGAGAATAATAACAAAAAAACAAAAACATTGAATTGTTTTAGATTTAGAGGATTGTATGTAGACATTCAATCTGTAAAATGCTTGTATTAACAGTTGGTATTAGTATGTAAGTCTCTCTGGACGAGGGCTTCAGCTAATTGACAAAAATGTAACATTTTATGTAATTTGCCATAGGCTTATCCTTTTTTTTTGCATATTACATTATTAGCATAAATGGCTTTAATGTTAACAACAAAGTAAAGTAATAAACAATGTTCTTTAACCAGCTTCCTGATGGAATGTGATTGAATTGTTAAAACAGTGTCATTTACAGTTGGACACACACAGAAAGCAGAACAGTATTGAGAGGGCACACCCAAATGAATGCATGAGCACACACACAAGTCTGAAGTTCCCTTTTTACAACCTCTGAGAAAGATGCAAACATGGATTCAAAGGTCATAATAGTTTATAATGGAGGAAACCATCTTGTCCATGAGAGTCTCAGCTTTCAATAGAGTGGTTATACTAGTTTATAATGAAGGAAACCATCTTGTCCATGAGAGTCTCAGCTTTCAATAGAGTGGTTATAATAGTTTATAATGAAGGAAACCATCTTGTCCATGAGAGTCTCAGCTTTCAATAGAGTGGTTATAATAGTTTATAATGAAGGAAACCATCTTGTCCATGAGAGTCTCAGCTTTCAATAGAGTGGTTCTAATAGTTTATAATGAAGGAAACCATCTTGTCCATGAGAGTCTCAGCTTTCAATAGAGTGGTTCTAATAGTTTATAATGGAGGAAACTATCGTGTTCTTTAGAGAGTCTCAGCTTTCAATAGAGTGGTTCTAATAGTTTATAATGGAGGAAACTATCGTGTTCTTTAGAGAGTCTCAGCTTTCAATAGAGTGGTTCTAATAGTTTATAATGGAGGAAACTATCGTGTTCTTTAGAGAGTCTCAGCTTTCAATAGAGTGGTTCTAATAGTTTATAATGGAGGAAACTATCGTGTTCTTTAGAGAGTCTCAGCTTTCAATAGAGTGGTTCTAATAGTTTATAATGGAGGAAACTATCGTGTTCTTTAGAGAGTCTCAGCTTTCAATAGAGTGGTTCTAATAGTTTATAATGAAGGAAACTATCGTGTTCTTTAGAGAGTCTCAACTTTCAATAGAGTGGTTATACTAGTTTATAATGGAGGAAACTATTGTGTTCTTTAGAGAGTCTCAGCTTTCAATAGAGTGGTTATACTAGTTTATAATGGAGGAAACCATCGTGTTCTTTAGAGAGTCTCAGCTTTCAATAGAGTGGTTATAATAGTTTATAGTTGTTATTTTGAGAAGGGTGGGTTATTTTTGGGGTGTCTCATGGTCTGACAAAGCTCTGCCACCTTTCACCGGAGATATGGAAGTGTGATATTGGAGGATGAGGTGGATTGAATCACACATCTCTAGTTTAAACGGACAGATTTTGCTGGGTATTTCTTAATTATGTTAATTCGATCAAGCTTCCTGCTTGAATGTGATTGGATCATTAAAACAGTGTGACCTGCAGTTGGACACACACACACACACACACACACACACACACACACACACACACACACACACACACACACACACACACACACACACACACACACACACACACATATATACAAAGTTCCCCATTTAAACTAATGAGAAAGATGCAAGGATAGATTTCCCACACACACTTCTGAATATGGCATCAGGCCATTGGTGATGTATGTGATGAAATAGGTTGCTGGTCACAGAGTACAAGACATAACGTGACCTCTGTTTAATAGCTGGGGTGTCAAAGCCTCAGTAATGCTATGTGATCTATGTGCAAATTCACTGAGTCCAATCTTTTATCTGCTAAAATATATGATCACTTAAATTCTATCTTGAATCACACTGAATGTTTCAAACGGATGTGCAAGGTGGGACACAACATGTTTCTATTAAAACAGTGCGACTTGGACAAACACAGAGGGCAGAACACACACGCAGAACAGACACACACACACACACACACACACACACACACACACACACACACACACACACACACACACACACACACACACACACACACACACACACACACACACACACACACACACACACAGACAAAACACTTTAATATTGAAAGGTGATAATGACTCACAACCTTCACTTAACAAGAGACAAAGTGTAGGTTACCAATGGCAACACCAAGCACCAGTGGACCTGCCTGCTACATATCCACACACTCATCATGGTGTATATCTGCTGTTGTGTCTCTTCCTGGAGGTTGCTGTCTGTTCAAACCACCGGTTAAGGTGTGAAGTTCTCCCTACACATGTAACACTGTAGGTTCTCAGACACAACAGACTGATAAACTAAAGCAGCTGTTTAACAGGATATACAACATAATATACTGTCTGTTGTACTGTGTGCAGATACATAAAGTACCAAAGTATATTTTAAGGGGGTAATAAGAATGAGCCTTTATATGGAGCAGTCTGTTGAGATTTATGCTAATGTTGACAGGAAGAGGAGTGGACAGGATACTGTGAACTGGAGCATAGATAAAAAACCTCAAGCTGAGGAACTGGTAAGTACACCGTAGTCATGGAGACACACACATGGAAGTGTAAGCCTATAGTTATTATTCTTCCAATGCCACACAAACAATTTAGTTTATGTTAATGTGATGAGGTTGGCTGATGCTCCATGCCCCAAGGCTTCAAAATTCAACTGAGTAAAATAAACTGTAACAAACAGATGATTAATATTCAAAAACAGAATACAATGTGTCTTCCAAATGAAGGTACCTTACTTCACAAAGGAAAATTGTTAAAATGACATACTTGTGGAAATGAATACATGAAATGTTAAGTACTACATCTCCTAAATGAAACGTTGTTCCTTTAAGACGAGAATTTAAATGATCTGAAATGTTCGAGGCTCTGTATTTTAGGATGTTTACTAACTGCTGAAACATTCATTATCATGTTCATAAAGTTCTATGTAACTCGCTACTGTGTATTTCCAACCTGGTCTCAGAGCATTTTGTATTTTCCTGTATGTAAATCTGAGACACCCATTTAGTATGATATGTTTCTTTTCATATGGTATGTATCAGTTTGTGGATGCCCATCATCCATTTTGTATAATATGTTATGAATTACAATGTGTCTGATATGTTAACAATTACAATATGTCTGATATGTTACGAATTTGCTGAACTTACAAAATGTTGTGAATTTGCTAAAAATATGATATGGCATGAATTCTACTTACTTTAACTAAATGGAAAACGGTGGCAAGGCTAGGGGTTAACTGTAACTGGCCACTATATTTCCTGTTAATGTGAGAAGCTGTATCTTTAACAACTACAAGTCCCTCTCAACAGGAAGAGAGATGGGGTGAGAAAACATCACTTTAAATACAGCTATTCTTCCTCCATTTACAGATGAAACAACAGAGATGCTTCATACTTTGGGATCATTTGGGGTGAATCCTATCTTCCACTTAAGTCAAATTTAGACAGTGTTTTAACCCTGTAGGTTCTGGTATTAACTACGATATCTGACTGTTATTAACCCTGTAGGTTCTGGTATTAACTACGATATCTGACTGTTATTAACCCTGTAGGTTCTGGTATTAACTACGATATCTGACTGTTATTAACCCTGTAGGTACTGGTATTAACCATGATATCTGACTGTTATTAACTCTGTAGGTACTGGTATTAACCATGATATCTGACTGTTATTAACCCTGTAGGTACTGGTATTAACCATGATATCTGACTGTTATTAACTCTGTAGGTACTGGTATTAACCATGATATCTGACTGTGTTTAACCCTGTAGGTTCTGGTATTAACCATGATATCTGACTGTTATTAACCCTGTAGGTACTGGTATTAACCATTAACCACTGTTTTTAACCCTGTAGGTACTGGTATTAACCATGATATCTGACTGTTATTAACTCTGTAGGTACTGGTATTAACCATGATATCTGACTGTTATTAACCCTGTAGGTTCTGGTATTAACCATGATATCTGACTGTTGTTAAACCTGTAGATACTGGTATTAACCATGATATCTGACTGTTATTAACCCTGTAGGTTCTGGTATTAACCATTAACCACTGTTGTTAACCCTGTAGGTACTGGTATTAACCATGATATCTGACTGTTTTAACCCTGTAGGTACTGGTATTAACCATGATATCTGACTGTTTTAACCCTGTAGGTTCTGGTATTAACCATGATATCTGACTGTTATTAACCCTGTAGGTACTGGTATTAACCATTAACCACTGTTGTTAACCCTGTAGGTACTGGTATTAACCATGCTATCTGACTGTTGTTAACCCTGTAGGTACTGATATTAACCATGATATCTGACTGTCTTTAACCCTGTAGGTTCTGGTATTAACCATGATACCTGACTGTTTTTAACCCTGTAGGTACTGGTATTAACCATGATATCTGACTGTCTTTAACCCTGTAGGTACTGGTATTAACCATGATATCTGACTGTTTTTAACCCTGTAGGTACTGGTATTAACCATGATATCTGACTGTCTTTAACCCTGTAGGTACTGGTATTAACCATGATATCTGACTGTTTTTAACCCTGTAGGTACTGGTATTAACCATGATATCTGACTGTTATTAACCCTGTAGGTACTGGTATTAACCATTAACCACTGTTTTTAACCCTGTAGGTACTGGTATTAACCATGCTATCTGACTGTTGTTAACCCTGTAGGTACTGGTTTTAACCATGATATCTGACTGTTGTTAACCCTGTAGGTTCTGGTATTAACCATGATATCTGACTGTTTTAACCCTGTAGGTACAGGTATTAACCATGATATCTGACTGTTTTAACCCTGTAGGTACTGGTATTAACCATGATATCTGACTGTTTTAACCCTGTAGGTACTGGTATTAACCATTAACCACTGTTTTTAACCCTGTAGGTACTGGTATTAACCATGATATCTGACTGTTTTAACCCTGTAGGTACTGGTATTAACCATGATATCTGACTGTTTTAACCCTGTATGTACTGGTATTAACCATTAACCACTGTTTTTAACCCTGTAGGTACAGGTATTAACCATGATATCTGACTGTTTTTAACCCTGTAGGTACTGGTATTAACCATGATATCTGACTGTTTTTAACCCTGTAGGTACTGGTATTAAACATGATATCTGACTGTCTTTAACCCTGTAGGTACTGGTATTAACCATGATATCTGACTGTTTTTAACCCTGTAGGTACTGGTATTAACCATGATATCTGACTGTTTTAACCCTGTAGGTACTGGTATTAACCATGATATCTGACTGTTTTTAACCCTGTAGGTACTGGTACACAAAGACCAGAGTCCTCTAAAGATATGTCATGTGACTGGAAGCTCAACTGGATTTGTGAGAAAAGAAATGTAATGTGAACATGACAACATACTGTAACATATACAGTAGCCTACAGTGCACATAACTTCCTCCTTAATTTCTCTCTCTCTCTCTCTCTCTCTCTCTCTCTCTCTCTCTCTCTCTCTCTCTCTCTCTCTCTCTCTCTCTCTCTCTCTCTCTCTCTCTCTCTGCACTGATGTAGATCTGTATCTACAGTATCTGCACTGACATAGATATCCACAATCCTCTCCTCCATCTCACCTCTGATAAACTTTACCTTCTTGTTCATATCTGTCTCAGCATAGATGACCTTTGACATCTTTAAAAATGCCTTCGTCTTTCTTTCTATGTATGTCTACTATACATTAATTCTCTTATTCTAGAATTAATGTGGTCGTCTTCCAACATGGCTGCCCGGAGGCGTCGTACATCAACTGCAGGCCCTCTATACGTTAAGTCTCTGCTTCTAGTGATATCTCTGTCTCTGAGTCATGTGTGTGTCTCTGTCTGTGTGACTAATGTAGGTGTTAACTCTAGCGAAGTATGAACAAAATGACTCAGGTAGTGGTGGCCATGCTAATACAAAAAACAGAAGAAGTTTGCATACTTGTGTATATGTGTGCGTGTGTGTGAGAGAGATTGTTTCAGTGGTTATTGTTAAACCATTTTCTGAAGCACAATATAAATCATGCCACGTCTCTACATGGTCACCTTGTCCAAAGTATATCTCAACACAGTCCTCCTGTCCAGGGAACAGTGATGATGGACAGAACACTATCATACCTGGAAGATATAAGATACAGGAACAGAGTCAAAGGTGGCCCTCTGGTGGATGCAATACTAACTACAGGTACAGCTGTAGTGTTGGTGACAGAGACCTGGGTGGATGTAGTACTAACTACAGGTACAGCTGTAGTGTTGGTGACAGAGACCTGGGTGGATGTAGTACTAACTACAGGTACAGCTGTAGTGTTGGTGACAGAGACCTGGGTGGATGTAGTACTAACTACAGGTACAGCTGTAATGTTGGTGACAGACCTGGGTGGATATAGTACTAACTACAGGTACAACTGTAGTGTTGGTGACAGAGACCTGGGTGGATGTAGTACTAACTACAGGTACAGCTGTAGTGTTGGTGACAGAGACCTGGGTGGATGTAGTACTAACTACAGGTACAGCTGTAGTGTTGGTGACAGAGACCTGGGTGGATGTAGTACTAAGTACAGGTACAGCTGTAATGTTGGTGACAGAGTCCTGGATGGATGTAGTGCTAACTACAGGTACAGCTGTAGTGTTGGTAACAGAGACCTGGGTGGATGTAGTACTAACTACAGGTACAGCTGTAGTGTTGGTGACAGACACCTGGGCTGCAGAGTTCCCAACCACCCCCACCGAGTCCTTCACTGAGCCCAGACACACACCCACGTTGCCTGCCCTGTCCACTACCACAGCTCTACCTTCTTTGAACAACAGTTGGCGCTGTAGGCTACCCGGGTCACGTTCTTGTCCCTGGGGCCCACCAC